>NW_027193648.1:0-39396 GCF_032444005.1 Ranitomeya imitator | reverse complement strand
CACACTTTTCATCATAGTGCATTTACCAATGCATAAAATGCATGGAGAAGTCATTTCGAATGACTGGTCCTCAGTGTTGTGAGAACGATGACTGGTTAAAATTTTTGGTGGTTTCTTGTTCAGTCCATAGGCCTACATCATGTGGCAAACCGGTGAGCATGTGGCTCTATTAGTATAGGAGATACCTGAAAACATATCACACTTTTCATCATAGTGCTTTTACCAATGCATAAAATGCATGGAGAAGTCATTTCGAATGACTGGTCCTCAGTGTTGTGAGAACGATGACTGGTTAAAATTTTTGGTGGTTTCTTGTTCAGTCCATAGGCCTACATCATGTGGCAAACCGGTGAGCATGTGGCTCTATTAGTATAGGAGATACCTGAAAACATATCACACTTTTCATCATAGTGCTTTTACCAATGCATAAAATGCATGGAGAAGTCATTTCGAATGACTGGTCCTCAGTGTTGTGAGAACGATGACTGGTTAAAATTTTTGGTGGTTTCTTGTTCAGTCCATAGGCCTACATCATGTGGCAAACCGGTGAGCATGTGGCTCTATTAGTATAGGAGATACCTGAATACATATCACACTTTTCATCATAGTGCATTTACCAATGCATAAAATGCATGGAGAAGTCATTTCGAATGACTGGTCCTCAGTGTTGTGAGAACGATGACTGGTTAAAATTTTTGGTGGTTTCTTGTTCAGTCCATAGGCCTACATCATGTGGCAAACCGGTGAGCATGTGGCTCTATTAGTATAGGAGATACCTGAAAACATATCACACTTTTCATCATAGTGCTTTTACCAATGCATAAAATGCATGGAGAAGTCATTTCGAATGACTGGTCCTCAGTGTTGTGAGAACGATGACTGGTTAAAATTTTTGGTGGTTTCTTGTTCAGTCCATAGGCCTACATCATGTGGCAAACCGGTGAGCATGTGGCTCTATTAGTATAGGAGATACCTGAAAACATATCACACTTTTCATCATAGTGCTTTTACCAATGCATAAAATGCATGGAGAAGTCATTTCGAATGACTGGTCCTCAGTGTTGTGAGAACGATGACTGGTTAAAATTTTTGGTGGTTTCTTGTTCAGTCCATAGGCCTACATCATGTGGCAAACCGGTGAGCATGTGGCTCTATTAGTATAGGAGATACCTGAAAACATATCACACTTTTCATCATAGTGCTTTTACCAATGCATAAAATGCATGGAGAAGTCATTTCGAATGACTGGTCCTCAGTGTTGTGAGAACGATGACTGGATAAAATTTTTGGTGGTTTCTTGTTCAGTCCATAGGCCTACATCATGTGGCAAACCGGTGAGCATGTGGCTCTATTAGTATAGGAGATACCTGAAAACATATCACACTTTTCATCATAGTGCTTTTACCAATGCATAAAATGCATGGAGAAGTCATTTCGAATGACTGGTCCTCAGTGTTGTGAGAACGATGACTGGTTAAAATTTTTGGTGGTTTCTTGTTCAGTCCATAGGCCTACATCATGTGGCAAACCGGTGAGCATGTGGCTCCTATTAGTATAGGAGATACCTGAAAACATATCACACTTTTCATCATAGTGCTTTTACCAATGCATAAAATGCATGGAGAAGTCATTTCGAATGACTGGTCCTCAGTGTTGTGAGAACGATGACTGGATAAAATTTTTGGTGGTTTCTTGTTCAGTCCATAGGCCTACATCATGTGGCAAACCGGTGAGCATGTGGCTCTATTAGTATAGGAGATACCTGAAAACATATCACACTTTTCATCATAGTGCTTTTACCAATGCATAAAATGCATGGAGAAGTCATTTCGAATGACTGGTCCTCAGTGTTGTGAGAACGATGACTGGTTAAAATTTTTGGTGGTTTCTTGTTCAGTCCATAGGCCTACATCATGTGGCAAACCGGTGAGCATGTGGCTCTATTAGTATAGGAGATACCTGAAAACATATCACACTTTTCATCATAGTGCTTTTACCAATGCATAAAATGCATGGAGAAGTCATTTCGAATGACTGGTCCTCAGTGTTGTGAGAACGATGACTGGTTAAAATTTTTGGTGGTTTCTTGTTCAGTCCATAGGCCTACATCATGTGGCAAACCGGTGAGCATGTGGCTCTATTATTATAGGAGATACCTGAAAACATATCACACTTTTCATCATAGTGCTTTTACCAATGCATAAAATGCATGGAGAAGTCATTTCGAATGACTGGTCATCAGTGTTGTGAGAACGATGACTGGTTAAAATTTTTGGTGGTTTCTTGTTCAGTCCATAGGCCTACATCATGTGGCAAACCGGTGAGCATGTGGCTCTATTAGTATAGGAGATACCTGAAAACATATCACACTTTTCATCATAGTGCTTTTACCAATGCATAAAATGCATGGAGAAGTCATTTCGAATGACTGGTCCTCAGTGTTGTGAGAACGATGACTGGTTAAAATTTTTGGTGGTTTCTTGTTCAGTCCATAGGCCTACATCATGTGGCAAACCGGTGAGCATGTGGCTTTATTAGTATAGGAGATACCTGAAAACATATCACACTTTTCATCATAGTGCTTTTACCAATGCATAAAATGCATGGAGAAGTCATTTCGAATGACTGGTCTTCAGTGTTGTGAGAACGATGACTGGTTAAAATTATTGGTGCTTTCTTGTTCAGTCCATAGGCCTACATCATGTGGCAAACCGGTGAGCATGTGGCTCTATTAGTATAGGAGATACCTGAAAACATATCACACTTTTCATCATAGTGCTTTTACCAATGCATAAAATGCATGGAGAAGTCATTTCGAATGACTGGTCCTCAGTGTTGTGAGAACGATGACTGGTTAAAATTTTTGGTGGTTTCTTGTTCAGTCCATAGGCCTACATCATGTGGCAAACCGGTGAGCATGTGGCTTTATTAGTATAGGAGATACCTGAAAACATATCACACTTTTCATCATAGTGCTTTTACCAATGCATAAAATGCATGGAGAAGTCATTTCGAATGACTGGTCCTCAGTGTTGTGAGAACGATGACTGGATAAAATTTTTGGTGGTTTCTTGTTCAGTCCATAGGCCTACATCATGTGGCAAACCGGTGAGCATGTGGCTCTATTAGTATAGGAGATACCTGAAAACATATCACACTTTTCATCATAGTGCTTTTACCAATGCATAAAATGCATGGAGAAGTCATTTCGAATGACTGGTCCTCAGTGTTGTGAGAACGATGACTGGTTAAAATTTTTGGTGGTTTCTTGTTCAGTCCATAGGCCTACATCATGTGGCAAACCGGTGAGCATGTGGCTCTATTAGTATAGGAGATACCTGAAAACATATCACACTTTTCATCATAGTGCTTTTACCAATGCATAAAATGCATGGAGAAGTCATTTCGAATGACTGGTCCTCAGTGTTGTGAGAACGATGACTGGTTAAAATTTTTGGTGGTTTCTTGTTCAGTCCATAGGCCTACATCATGTGGCAAACCGGTGAGCATGTGGCTCTATTAGTATAGGAGATACCTGAATACATATCACACTTTTCATCATAGTGCATTTACCAATGCATAAAATGCATGGAGAAGTCATTTCGAATGACTGGTCCTCAGTGTTGTGAGAATGATGACTGGTTAAAATTTTTGGTGGTTTCTTGTTCAGTCCATAGGCCTACATCATGTGGCAAACCGGTGAGCATATGGCTCTATTAGTATAGGAGATACCTGAAAACATATCACACTTTTCATCATAGTGCTTTTACCAATGCATAAAATGCATGGAGAAGTCATTTCGAATGACTGGTCCTCAGTGTTGTGAGAACGATGACTGGTTAAAATTTTTGGTGGTTTCTTGTTCAGTCCATAGGCCTACATCATGTGGCAAACCGGTGAGCATGTGGCTCTATTAGTATAGGAGATACCTGAAAACATACCACACTTTTCATCATAGTGCTTTTACTAATGCATAAAATGCATGGAGAAGTCATTTCGAATGACTGGTCCTCAGTGTTGTGAGAAAGATGACTGGTTAAAATTTTTGGTGGTTTCTTGTTCAGTCCATAGGCCTACATCATGTGGCAAACCGGTGAGCATGTGGCTCTATTAGTATAGGGGATACCTGAAAACATCACACTTTTCATCATAGTGCTTTTACCAATGCATAAAATGCATGGAGAAGTCATTTCGAATGACTGGTCCTCAGTGTTGTGAGAACGATGACTGGTTAAAATTTTTGGTGGTTTCTTGTTCAGTCCATAGGCCTACATCATGTGGCAAACCGGTGAGCATGTGGCTCTATTAGTATAGGAGATAACTGAAAACATATCACACTTTTCATCATATTGCTTTTACCAATGCATAAAATGCATGGAGAAGTCATTTCGAATGACTGGTCCTCAGTGTTGTGAGAACGATGACTGGTTAAAATTTTTGGTGGTTTCTTGTTCAGTCCATAGGCCTACATCATGTGGCAAACCGGTGAGCATGTGGCTCTATTAGTATAGGAGATACCTGAAAACATATCACACTTTTCATCATAGTGCTTTTACCAATGCATAAAATGCATGGAGAAGTCATTTCGAATGACTGGTCCTCAGTGTTGTGAGAACGATGACTGGTTAAAATTTTTGGTGGTTTCTTGTTCAGTCCATAGGCCTACATCATGTGGCAAACCGGTGAGCATGTGGCTCTATTAGTATAGGAGATACCTGAAAACATATCACACTTTTCATCATAGTGCTTTTACCAATGCATAAAATGCATGGAGAAGTCATTTCGAATGACTGGTCCTCAGTGTTGTGAGAATGATGACTGGTTAAAATTTTTGGTGGTTTCTTGTTCAGTCCATAGGCCTACATCATGTGGCAAACCGGTGAGCATGTGGCTCTATTAGTATAGGAGATACCTGAAAACATATCACACTTTTCATCATAGTGCTTTTACCAATGCATAAAATGCATGGAGAAGTCATTTCGAATGACTGGTCCTCAGTGTTGTGAGAACGATGACTGGTTAAAATTTTTGGTGGTTTCTTGTTCAGTCCATAGGCCTACATCATGTGGCAAACCGGTGAGCATGTGGCTCTATTAGTATAGGAGATACCTGAAAACATATCACACTTTTCATCATAGTGCTTTTACCAATGCATAAAATGCATGGAGAAGTCATTTCGAATGACTGGTCCTCAGTGTTGTGAGAACGATGACTGGTTAAAATTTTTGGTGGTTTCTTGTTCAGTCCATAGGCCTACATCATGTGGCAAACCGGTGAGCATGTGGCTCTATTAGTATAGGAGATACCTGAAAACATATCACACTTTTCATCATAGTGCTTTTACCAATGCATAAAATGCATGGAGAAGTCATTTCGAATGACTGGTCCTCAGTGTTGTGAGAACGATGACTGGTTAAAATTTTTGGTGGTTTCTTGTTCAGTCCATAGGCCTACATCATGTGGCAAACCGGTGAGCATGTGGCTCTATTAGTATAGGAGATACCTGAAAACATATCACACTTTTCATCATAGTGCTTTTACCAATGCATAAAATGCATGGAGAAGTCATTTCGAATGACTGGTCCTCAGTGTTGTGAGAACGATGACTGGTTAAAATTTTTGGTGGTTTCTTGTTCAGTCCATAGGCCTACATCATGTGGCAAACCGGTGAGCATGTGGCTCTATTAGTATAGGAGATACCTGAAAACATATCACACTTTTCATCATAGTGCTTTTACCAATGCATAAAATGCATGGAGAAGTCATTTCGAATGACTGGTCCTCAGTGTTGTGAGAACGATGACTGGTTAAAATTTTTGGTGGTTTCTTGTTCAGTCCATAGGCCTACATCATGTGGCAAACCGGTGAGCATGTGGCTCTATTAGTATAGGAGATACCTGAAAACATATCACACTTTTCATCATAGTGCTTTTACCAATGCATAAAATGCATGGAGAAGTCATTTCGAATGACTGGTCCTCAGTGTTGTGAGAACGATGACTGGTTAAAATTTTTGGTGGTTTCTTGTTCAGTCCATAGGCCTACATCATGTGGCAAACCGGTGAGCATGTGGCTCTATTAGTATAGGAGATACCTGAAAACATATCACACTTTTCATCATAGTGCTTTTACCAATGCATAAAATGCATGGAGAAGTCATTTCGAATGACTGGTCCTCAGTGTTGTGAGAACGATGACTGGATAAAATTTTTGGTGGTTTCTTGTTCAGTCCATAGGCCTACATCATGTGGCAAACCGGTGAGCATGTGGCTCTATTAGTATAGGAGATACCTGAAAACATATCACACTTTTCATCATAGTGCTTTTACCAATGCATAAAATGCATGGAGAAGTCATTTCGAATGACTGGTCCTCAGTGTTGTGAGAACGATGACTGGTTAAAATTTTTGGTGGTTTCTTGTTCAGTCCATAGGCCTACATCATGTGGCAAACCGGTGAGCATGTGGCTCCATTAGTTTAGGAGATACCTGAAAACATATCACACTTTTCATCATAGTGCTTTTACCAATGCATAAAATGCATGGAGAAGTCATTTCGAATGACTGGTCCTCAGTGTTGTGAGAACGATGACTGGATAAAATTTTTGGTGGTTTCTTGTTCAGTCCATAGGCCTACATCATGTGGCAAACCGGTGAGCATGTGGCTCTATTAGTATAGGAGATACCTGAAAACATATCACACTTTTCATCATAGTGCTTTTACCAATGCATAAAATGCATGGAGAAGTCATTTCGAATGACTGGTCCTCAGTGTTGTGAGAATGATGACTGGTTAAAATTTTTGGTGGTTTCTTGTTCAGTCCATAAGCCTACATCATGTGGCAAACCGGTGAGCATGTGGCTCTATTAGTATAGGAGATACCTGAAAACATATCACACTTTTCATCATAGTGCTTTTACCAATGCATAAAATGCATGGAGAAGTCATTTCGAATGACTGGTCCTCAGTGTTGTGAGAACGATGACTGGTTAAAATTTTTGGTGGTTTCTTGTTCAGTCCATAGGCCTACATCATGTGGCAAACCGGTGAGCATGTGGCTCTATTATTATAGGAGATACCTGAAAACATATCACACTTTTCATCATAGTGCTTTTACCAATGCATAAAATGCATGGAGAAGTCATTTCGAATGACTGGTCATCAGTGTTGTGAGAACGATGACTGGTTAAAATTTTTGGTGGTTTCTTGTTCAGTCCATAGGCCTACATCATGTGGCAAACCGGTGAGCATGTGGCTCTATTAGTATAGGAGATACCTGAAAACATATCACACTTTTCATCATAGTGCTTTTACCAATGCATAAAATGCATGGAGAAGTCATTTCGAATGACTGGTCCTCAGTGTTGTGAGAACGATGACTGGTTAAAATTTTTGGTGGTTTCTTGTTCAGTCCATAGGCCTACATCATGTGGCAAACCGGTGAGCATGTGGCTTTATTAGTATAGGAGATACCTGAAAACATATCACACTTTTCATCATAGTGCTTTTACCAATGCATAAAATGCATGGAGAAGTCATTTCGAATGACTGGTCTTCAGTGTTGTGAGAACGATGACTGGTTAAAATTATTGGTGCTTTCTTGTTCAGTCCATAGGCCTACATCATGTGGCAAACCGGTGAGCATGTGGCTCTATTAGTATAGGAGATACCTGAAAACATATCACACTTTTCATCATAGTGCTTTTACCAATGCATAAAATGCATGGAGAAGTCATTTCGAATGACTGGTCCTCAGTGTTGTGAGAACGATGACTGGTTAAAATTTTTGGTGGTTTCTTGTTCAGTCCATAGGCCTACATCATGTGGCAAACCGGTGAGCATGTGGCTCTATTAGTATAGGAGATACCTGAAAACATATCACACTTTTCATCATAGTGCTTTTACCAATGCATAAAATGCATGGAGAAGTCATTTCGAATGACTGGTCCTCAGTGTTGTGAGAACGATGACTGGATAAAATTTTTGGTGGTTTCTTGTTCAGTCCATAGGCCTACATCATGTGGCAAACCGGTGAGCATGTGGCTCTATTAGTATAGGAGATACCTGAAAACATATCACACTTTTCATCATAGTGCTTTTACCAATGCATAAAATGCATGGAGAAGTCATTTCGAATGACTGGTCCTCAGTGTTGTGAGAACGATGACTGGTTAAAATTTTTGGTGGTTTCTTGTTCAGTCCATAGGCCTACATCATGTGGCAAACCGGTGAGCATGTGGCTCTATTAGTATAGGAGATACCTGAAAACATATCACACTTTTCATCATAGTGCTTTTACCAATGCATAAAATGCATGGAGAAGTCATTTCGAATGACTGGTCCTCAGTGTTGTGAGAACGATGACTGGTTAAAATTTTTGGTGGTTTCTTGTTCAGTCCATAGGCCTACATCATGTGGCAAACCGGTGAGCATGTGGCTCTATTAGTATAGGAGATACCTGAATACATATCACACTTTTCATCATAGTGCATTTACCAATGCATAAAATGCATGGAGAAGTCATTTCGAATGACTGGTCCTCAGTGTTGTGAGAATGATGACTGGTTAAAATTTTTGGTGGTTTCTTGTTCAGTCCATAGGCCTACATCATGTGGCAAACCGGTGAGCATATGGCTCTATTAGTATAGGAGATACCTGAAAACATATCACACTTTTCATCATAGTGCTTTTACCAATGCATAAAATGCATGGAGAAGTCATTTCGAATGACTGGTCCTCAGTGTTGTGAGAACGATGACTGGTTAAAATTTTTGGTGGTTTCTTGTTCAGTCCATAGGCCTACATCATGTGGCAAACCGGTGAGCATGTGGCTCTATTAGTATAGGAGATACCTGAAAACATACCACACTTTTCATCATAGTGCTTTTACTAATGCATAAAATGCATGGAGAAGTCATTTCGAATGACTGGTCCTCAGTGTTGTGAGAAAGATGACTGGTTAAAATTTTTGGTGGTTTCTTGTTCAGTCCATAGGCCTACATCATGTGGCAAACCGGTGAGCATGTGGCTCTATTAGTATAGGGGATACCTGAAAACATCACACTTTTCATCATAGTGCTTTTACCAATGCATAAAATGCATGGAGAAGTCATTTCGAATGACTGGTCCTCAGTGTTGTGAGAACGATGACTGGTTAAAATTTTTGGTGGTTTCTTGTTCAGTCCATAGGCCTACATCATGTGGCAAACCGGTGAGCATGTGGCTCTATTAGTATAGGAGATAACTGAAAACATATCACACTTTTCATCATATTGCTTTTACCAATGCATAAAATGCATGGAGAAGTCATTTCGAATGACTGGTCCTCAGTGTTGTGAGAACGATGACTGGTTAAAATTTTTGGTGGTTTCTTGTTCAGTCCATAGGCCTACATCATGTGGCAAACCGGTGAGCATGTGGCTCTATTAGTATAGGAGATACCTGAAAACATATCACACTTTTCATCATAGTGCTTTTACCAATGCATAAAATGCATGGAGAAGTCATTTCGAATGACTGGTCCTCAGTGTTGTGAGAACGATGACTGGTTAAAATTTTTGGTGGTTTCTTGTTCAGTCCATAGGCCTACATCATGTGGCAAACCGGTGAGCATGTGGCTCTATTAGTATAGGAGATACCTGAAAACATATCACACTTTTCATCATAGTGCTTTTACCAATGCATAAAATGCATGGAGAAGTCATTTCGAATGACTGGTCCTCAGTGTTGTGAGAATGATGACTGGTTAAAATTTTTGGTGGTTTCTTGTTCAGTCCATAGGCCTACATCATGTGGCAAACCGGTGAGCATGTGGCTCTATTAGTATAGGAGATACCTGAAAACATATCACACTTTTCATCATAGTGCTTTTACCAATGCATAAAATGCATGGAGAAGTCATTTCGAATGACTGGTCCTCAGTGTTGTGAGAACGATGACTGGTTAAAATTTTTGGTGGTTTCTTGTTCAGTCCATAGGCCTACATCATGTGGCAAACCGGTGAGCATGTGGCTCTATTAGTATAGGAGATACCTGAAAACATATCACACTTTTCATCATAGTGCTTTTACCAATGCATAAAATGCATGGAGAAGTCATTTCGAATGACTGGTCCTCAGTGTTGTGAGAACGATGACTGGTTAAAATTTTTGGTGGTTTCTTGTTCAGTCCATAGGCCTACATCATGTGGCAAACCGGTGAGCATGTGGCTCTATTAGTATAGGAGATACCTGAAAACATATCACACTTTTCATCATAGTGCTTTTACCAATGCATAAAATGCATGGAGAAGTCATTTCGAATGACTGGTCCTCAGTGTTGTGAGAACGATGACTGGTTAAAATTTTTGGTGGTTTCTTGTTCAGTCCATAGGCCTACATCATGTGGCAAACCGGTGAGCATGTGGCTCTATTAGTATAGGAGATACCTGAAAACATATCACACTTTTCATCATAGTGCTTTTACCAATGCATAAAATGCATGGAGAAGTCATTTCGAATGACTGGTCCTCAGTGTTGTGAGAACGATGACTGGTTAAAATTTTTGGTGGTTTCTTGTTCAGTCCATAGGCCTACATCATGTGGCAAACCGGTGAGCATGTGGCTCTATTAGTATAGGAGATACCTGAAAACATATCACACTTTTCATCATAGTGCTTTTACCAATGCATAAAATGCATGGAGAAGTCATTTCGAATGACTGGTCCTCAGTGTTGTGAGAACGATGACTGGTTAAAATTTTTGGTGGTTTCTTGTTCAGTCCATAGGCCTACATCATGTGGCAAACCGGTGAGCATGTGGCTCTATTAGTATAGGAGATACCTGAAAACATATCACACTTTTCATCATAGTGCTTTTACCAATGCATAAAATGCATGGAGAAGTCATTTCGAATGACTGGTCCTCAGTGTTGTGAGAACGATGACTGGTTAAAATTTTTGGTGGTTTCTTGTTCAGTCCATAGGCCTACATCATGTGGCAAACCGGTGAGCATGTGGCTCTATTAGTATAGGAGATACCTGAAAACATATCACACTTTTCATCATAGTGCTTTTACCAATGCATAAAATGCATGGAGAAGTCATTTCGAATGACTGGTCCTCAGTGTTGTGAGAATGATGACTGGTTAAAATTTTTGGTGGTTTCTTGTTCAGTCCATAGGCCTACATCATGTGGCAAACCGGTGAGCATGTGGCTCTATTAGTATAGGAGATACCTGAAAACATATCACACTTTTCATCATAGTGCTTTTACCAATGCATAAAATGCATGGAGAAGTCATTTCGAATGACTGGTCCTCAGTGTTGTGAGAACGATGACTGGTTAAAATTTTTGGTGGTTTCTTGTTCAGTCCATAGGCCTACATCATGTGGCAAACCGGTGAGCATGTGGCTCTATTAGTATAGGAGATACCTGAAAACATATCACACTTTTCATCATAGTGCTTTTACCAATGCATAAAATGCATGGAGAAGTCATTTCGAATGACTGGTCCTCAGTGTTGTGAGAACGATGACTGGTTAAAATTTTTGGTGGTTTCTTGTTCAGTCCATAGGCCTACATCATGTGGCAAACCGGTGAGCATGTGGCTCTATTAGTATAGGAGATACCTGAAAACATATCACACTTTTCATCATAGTGCATTTACCAATGCATAAAATGCATGGAGAAGTCATTTCGAATGACTGGTCCTCAGTGTTGTGAGAACGATGACTGGTTAAAATTTTTGGTGGTTTCTTGTTCAGTCCATAGGCCTACATCATGTGGCAAACCGGTGAGCATGTGGCTCTATTAGTATAGGAGATACCTGAAAACATATCACACTTTTCATCATAGTGCTTTTACCAATGCATAAAATGCATGGAGAAGTCATTTCGAATGACTGGTCCTCAGTGTTGTGAGAACGATGACTGGTTAAAATTTTTGGTGGCTTCTTGTTCAGTCCATAGGCCTACATCATGTGGCAAACCGGTGAGCATGTGGCTCTATTAGTATAGGAGATACCTGAAAACATATCACACTTTTCATCATAGTGCTTTTACCAATGCATAAAATGCATGGAGAAGTCATTTCGAATGACTGGTCCTCAGTGTTGTGAGAACGATGACTGGTTAAAATTTTTGGTGGTTTCTTGTTCAGTCCATAGGCCTACATCATGTGGCAAACCGGTGAGCATGTGGCTCTATTAGTATAGGAGATACCTGAATACATATCACACTTTTCATCATAGTGCATTTACCAATGCATAAAATGCATGGAGAAGTCATTTCGAATGACTGGTCCTCAGTGTTGTGAGAACGATGACTGGTTAAAATTTTTGGTGGTTTCTTGTTCAGTCCATAGGCCTACATCATGTGGCAAACCGGTGAGCATGTGGCTCTATTAGTATAGGAGATACCTGAAAACATATCACACTTTTCATCATAGTGCTTTTACCAATGCATAAAATGCATGGAGAAGTCATTTCGAATGACTGGTCCTCAGTGTTGTGAGAACGATGACTGGTTAAAATTTTTGGTGGTTTCTTGTTCAGTCCATAGGCCTACATCATGTGGCAAACCGGTGAGCATGTGGCTCTATTAGTATAGGAGATACCTGAAAACATATCACACTTTTCATCATAGTGCTTTTACCAATGCATAAAATGCATGGAGAAGTCATTTCGAATGACTGGTCCTCAGTGTTGTGAGAACGATGACTGGTTAAAATTTTTGGTGGTTTCTTGTTCAGTCCATAGGCCTACATCATGTGGCAAACCGGTGAGCATGTGGCTCTATTAGTATAGGAGATACCTGAAAACATATCACACTTTTCATCATAGTGCTTTTACCAATGCATAAAATGCATGGAGAAGTCATTTCGAATGACTGGTCCTCAGTGTTGTGAGAACGATGACTGGATAAAATTTTTGGTGGTTTCTTGTTCAGTCCATAGGCCTACATCATGTGGCAAACCGGTGAGCATGTGGCTCTATTAGTATAGGAGATACCTGAAAACATATCACACTTTTCATCATAGTGCTTTTACCAATGCATAAAATGCATGGAGAAGTCATTTCGAATGACTGGTCCTCAGTGTTGTGAGAACGATGACTGGTTAAAATTTTTGGTGGTTTCTTGTTCAGTCCATAGGCCTACATCATGTGGCAAACCGGTGAGCATGTGGCTCCATTAGTTTAGGAGATACCTGAAAACATATCACACTTTTCATCATAGTGCTTTTACCAATGCATAAAATGCATGGAGAAGTCATTTCGAATGACTGGTCCTCAGTGTTGTGAGAACGATGACTGGATAAAATTTTTGGTGGTTTCTTGTTCAGTCCATAGGCCTACATCATGTGGCAAACCGGTGAGCATGTGGCTCTATTAGTATAGGAGATACCTGAAAACATATCACACTTTTCATCATAGTGCTTTTACCAATGCATAAAATGCATGGAGAAGTCATTTCGAATGACTGGTCCTCAGTGTTGTGAGAATGATGACTGGTTAAAATTTTTGGTGGTTTCTTGTTCAGTCCATAAGCCTACATCATGTGGCAAACCGGTGAGCATGTGGCTCTATTAGTATAGGAGATACCTGAAAACATATCACACTTTTCATCATAGTGCTTTTACCAATGCATAAAATGCATGGAGAAGTCATTTCGAATGACTGGTCCTCAGTGTTGTGAGAACGATGACTGGTTAAAATTTTTGGTGGTTTCTTGTTCAGTCCATAGGCCTACATCATGTGGCAAACCGGTGAGCATGTGGCTCTATTAGTATAGGAGATACCTGAAAACATATCACACTTTTCATCATAGTGCTTTTACCAATGCATAAAATGCATGGAGAAGTCATTTCGAATGACTGGTCATCAGTGTTGTGAGAACGATGACTGGTTAAAATTTTTGGTGGTTTCTTGTTCAGTCCATAGGCCTACATCATGTGGCAAACCGGTGAGCATGTGGCTCTATTAGTATAGGAGATACCTGAAAACATATCACACTTTTCATCATAGTGCTTTTACCAATGCATAAAATGCATGGAGAAGTCATTTCGAATGACTGGTCCTCAGTGTTGTGAGAACGATGACTGGTTAAAATTTTTGGTGGTTTCTTGTTCAGTCCATAGGCCTACATCATGTGGCAAACCGGTGAGCATGTGGCTTTATTAGTATAGGAGATACCTGAAAACATATCACACTTTTCATCATAGTGCTTTTACCAATGCATAAAATGCATGGAGAAGTCATTTCGAATGACTGGTCTTCAGTGTTGTGAGAACGATGACTGGTTAAAATTATTGGTGGTTTCTTGTTCAGTCCATAGGCCTACATCATGTGGCAAACCGGTGAGCATGTGGCTCTATTAGTATAGGAGATACCTGAAAACATATCACACTTTTCATCATAGTGCTTTTACCAATGCATAAAATGCATGGAGAAGTCATTTCGAATGACTGGTCCTCAGTGTTGTGAGAACGATGACTGGTTAAAATTTTTGGTGGTTTCTTGTTCAGTCCATAGGCCTACATCATGTGGCAAACCGGTGAGCATGTGGCTCTATTAGTATAGGAGATACCTGAAAACATATCACACTTTTCATCATAGTGCTTTTACCAATGCATAAAATGCATGGAGAAGTCATTTCGAATGACTGGTCCTCAGTGTTGTGAGAACGATGACTGGATAAAATTTTTGGTGGTTTCTTGTTCAGTCCATAGGCCTACATCATGTGGCAAACCGGTGAGCATGTGGCTCTATTAGTATAGGAGATACCTGAAAACATATCACACTTTTCATCATAGTGCTTTTACCAATGCATAAAATGCATGGAGAAGTCATTTCGAATGACTGGTCCTCAGTGTTGTGAGAACGATGACTGGTTAAAATTTTTGGTGGTTTCTTGTTCAGTCCATAGGCCTACATCATGTGGCAAACCGGTGAGCATGTGGCTCTATTAGTATAGGAGATACCTGAAAACATATCACACTTTTCATCATAGTGCTTTTACCAATGCATAAAATGCATGGAGAAGTCATTTCGAATGACTGGTCCTCAGTGTTGTGAGAACGATGACTGGTTAAAATTTTTGGTGGTTTCTTGTTCAGTCCATAGGCCTACATCATGTGGCAAACCGGTGAGCATGTGGCTCTATTAGTATAGGAGATACCTGAATACATATCACACTTTTCATCATAGTGCATTTACCAATGCATAAAATGCATGGAGAAGTCATTTCGAATGACTGGTCCTCAGTGTTGTGAGAACGATGACTGGTTAAAATTTTTGGTGGTTTCTTGTTCAGTCCATAGGCCTACATCATGTGGCAAACCGGTGAGCATGTGGCTCTATTAGTATAGGAGATACCTGAAAACATATCACACTTTTCATCATAGTGCTTTTACCAATGCATAAAATGCATGGAGAAGTCATTTCGAATGACTGGTCCTCAGTGTTGTGAGAACGATGACTGGTTAAAATTTTTGGTGGTTTCTTGTTCAGTCCATAGGCCTACATCATGTGGCAAACCGGTGAGCATGTGGCTCTATTAGTATAGGAGATACCTGAAAACATATCACACTTTTCATCATAGTGCTTTTACCAATGCATAAAATGCATGGAGAAGTCATTTCGAATGACTGGTCCTCAGTGTTGTGAGAACGATGACTGGTTAAAATTTTTGGTGGTTTCTTGTTCAGTCCATAGGCCTACATCATGTGGCAAACCGGTGAGCATGTGGCTCTATTAGTATAGGAGATACCTGAAAACATATCACACTTTTCATCATAGTGCTTTTACCAATGCATAAAATGCATGGAGAAGTCATTTCGAATGACTGGTCCTCAGTGTTGTGAGAACGATGACTGGATAAAATTTTTGGTGGTTTCTTGTTCAGTCCATAGGCCTACATCATGTGGCAAACCGGTGAGCATGTGGCTCTATTAGTATAGGAGATACCTGAAAACATATCACACTTTTCATCATAGTGCTTTTACCAATGCATAAAATGCATGGAGAAGTCATTTCGAATGACTGGTCCTCAGTGTTGTGAGAACGATGACTGGTTAAAATTTTTGGTGGTTTCTTGTTCAGTCCATAGGCCTACATCATGTGGCAAACCGGTGAGCATGTGGCTCCATTAGTTTAGGAGATACCTGAAAACATATCACACTTTTCATCATAGTGCTTTTACCAATGCATAAAATGCATGGAGAAGTCATTTCGAATGACTGGTCCTCAGTGTTGTGAGAACGATGACTGGATAAAATTTTTGGTGGTTTCTTGTTCAGTCCATAGGCCTACATCATGTGGCAAACCGGTGAGCATGTGGCTCTATTAGTATAGGAGATACCTGAAAACATATCACACTTTTCATCATAGTGCTTTTACCAATGCATAAAATGCATGGAGAAGTCATTTCGAATGACTGGTCCTCAGTGTTGTGAGAATGATGACTGGTTAAAATTTTTGGTGGTTTCTTGTTCAGTCCATAGGCCTACATCATGTGGCAAACCGGTGAGCATGTGGCTCTATTAGTATAGGAGATACCTGAAAACATATCACACTTTTCATCATAGTGCTTTTACCAATGCATAAAATGCATGGAGAAGTCATTTCGAATGACTGGTCCTCAGTGTTGTGAGAACGATGACTGGTTAAAATTTTTGGTGGTTTCTTGTTCAGTCCATAGGCCTACATCATGTGGCAAACCGGTGAGCATGTGGCTCTATTAGTATAGGAGATACCTGAAAACATATCACACTTTTCATCATAGTGCTTTTACCAATGCATAAAATGCATGGAGAAGTCATTTCGAATGACTGGTCCTCAGTGTTGTGAGAACGATGACTGGTTAAAATTTTTGGTGGTTTCTTGTTCAGTCCATAGGCCTACATCATGTGGCAAACCGGTGAGCATGTGGCTCTATTAGTATAGGAGATACCTGAAAACATATCACACTTTTCATCATAGTGCATTTACCAATGCATAAAATGCATGGAGAAGTCATTTCGAATGACTGGTCCTCAGTGTTGTGAGAACGATGACTGGTTAAAATTTTTGGTGGTTTCTTGTTCAGTCCATAGGCCTACATCATGTGGCAAACCGGTGAGCATGTGGCTCTATTAGTATAGGAGATACCTGAAAACATATCACACTTTTCATCATAGTGCTTTTACCAATGCATAAAATGCATGGAGAAGTCATTTCGAATGACTGGTCCTCAGTGTTGTGAGAACGATGACTGGTTAAAATTTTTGGTGGTTTCTTGTTCAGTCCATAGGCCTACATCATGTGGCAAACCGGTGAGCATGTGGCTCTATTAGTATAGGAGATACCTGAAAACATATCACACTTTTCATCATAGTGCTTTTACCAATGCATAAAATGCATGGAGAAGTCATTTCGAATGACTGGTCCTCAGTGTTGTGAGAACGATGACTGGTTAAAATTTTTGGTGGTTTCTTGTTCAGTCCATAGGCCTACATCATGTGGCAAACCGGTGAGCATGTGGCTCTATTAGTATAGGAGATACCTGAATACATATCACACTTTTCATCATAGTGCATTTACCAATGCATAAAATGCATGGAGAAGTCATTTCGAATGACTGGTCCTCAGTGTTGTGAGAACGATGACTGGTTAAAATTTTTGGTGGTTTCTTGTTCAGTCCATAGGCCTACATCATGTGGCAAACCGGTGAGCATGTGGCTCTATTAGTATAGGAGATACCTGAAAACATATCACACTTTTCATCATAGTGCTTTTACCAATGCATAAAATGCATGGAGAAGTCATTTCGAATGACTGGTCCTCAGTGTTGTGAGAACGATGACTGGTTAAAATTTTTGGTGGTTTCTTGTTCAGTCCATAGGCCTACATCATGTGGCAAACCGGTGAGCATGTGGCTCTATTAGTATAGGAGATACCTGAAAACATATCACACTTTTCATCATAGTGCTTTTACCAATGCATAAAATGCATGGAGAAGTCATTTCGAATGACTGGTCCTCAGTGTTGTGAGAACGATGACTGGTTAAAATTTTTGGTGGTTTCTTGTTCAGTCCATAGGCCTACATCATGTGGCAAACCGGTGAGCATGTGGCTCTATTAGTATAGGAGATACCTGAAAACATATCACACTTTTCATCATAGTGCTTTTACCAATGCATAAAATGCATGGAGAAGTCATTTCGAATGACTGGTCCTCAGTGTTGTGAGAACGATGACTGGATAAAATTTTTGGTGGTTTCTTGTTCAGTCCATAGGCCTACATCATGTGGCAAACCGGTGAGCATGTGGCTCTATTAGTATAGGAGATACCTGAAAACATATCACACTTTTCATCATAGTGCTTTTACCAATGCATAAAATGCATGGAGAAGTCATTTCGAATGACTGGTCCTCAGTGTTGTGAGAACGATGACTGGTTAAAATTTTTGGTGGTTTCTTGTTCAGTCCATAGGCCTACATCATGTGGCAAACCGGTGAGCATGTGGCTCCATTAGTTTAGGAGATACCTGAAAACATATCACACTTTTCATCATAGTGCTTTTACCAATGCATAAAATGCATGGAGAAGTCATTTCGAATGACTGGTCCTCAGTGTTGTGAGAACGATGACTGGATAAAATTTTTGGTGGTTTCTTGTTCAGTCCATAGGCCTACATCATGTGGCAAACCGGTGAGCATGTGGCTCTATTAGTATAGGAGATACCTGAAAACATATCACACTTTTCATCATAGTGCTTTTACCAATGCATAAAATGCATGGAGAAGTCATTTCGAATGACTGGTCCTCAGTGTTGTGAGAATGATGACTGGTTAAAATTTTTGGTGGTTTCTTGTTCAGTCCATAAGCCTACATCATGTGGCAAACCGGTGAGCATGTGGCTCTATTAGTATAGGAGATACCTGAAAACATATCACACTTTTCATCATAGTGCTTTTACCAATGCATAAAATGCATGGAGAAGTCATTTCGAATGACTGGTCCTCAGTGTTGTGAGAACGATGACTGGTTAAAATTTTTGGTGGTTTCTTGTTCAGTCCATAGGCCTACATCATGTGGCAAACCGGTGAGCATGTGGCTCTATTAGTATAGGAGATACCTGAAAACATATCACACTTTTCATCATAGTGCTTTTACCAATGCATAAAATGCATGGAGAAGTCATTTCGAATGACTGGTCATCAGTGTTGTGAGAACGATGACTGGTTAAAATTTTTGGTGGTTTCTTGTTCAGTCCATAGGCCTACATCATGTGGCAAACCGGTGAGCATGTGGCTCTATTAGTATAGGAGATACCTGAAAACATATCACACTTTTCATCATAGTGCTTTTACCAATGCATAAAATGCATGGAGAAGTCATTTCGAATGACTGGTCCTCAGTGTTGTGAGAACGATGACTGGTTAAAATTTTTGGTGGTTTCTTGTTCAGTCCATAGGCCTACATCATGTGGCAAACCGGTGAGCATGTGGCTTTATTAGTATAGGAGATACCTGAAAACATATCACACTTTTCATCATAGTGCTTTTACCAATGCATAAAATGCATGGAGAAGTCATTTCGAATGACTGGTCTTCAGTGTTGTGAGAACGATGACTGGTTAAAATTATTGGTGGTTTCTTGTTCAGTCCATAGGCCTACATCATGTGGCAAACCGGTGAGCATGTGGCTCTATTAGTATAGGAGATACCTGAAAACATATCACACTTTTCATCATAGTGCTTTTACCAATGCATAAAATGCATGGAGAAGTCATTTCGAATGACTGGTCCTCAGTGTTGTGAGAACGATGACTGGTTAAAATTTTTGGTGGTTTCTTGTTCAGTCCATAGGCCTACATCATGTGGCAAACCGGTGAGCATGTGGCTCTATTAGTATAGGAGATACCTGAAAACATATCACACTTTTCATCATAGTGCTTTTACCAATGCATAAAATGCATGGAGAAGTCATTTCGAATGACTGGTCCTCAGTGTTGTGAGAACGATGACTGGATAAAATTTTTGGTGGTTTCTTGTTCAGTCCATAGGCCTACATCATGTGGCAAACCGGTGAGCATGTGGCTCTATTAGTATAGGAGATACCTGAAAACATATCACACTTTTCATCATAGTGCTTTTACCAATGCATAAATGCATGGAGAAGTCATTTCGAATGACTGGTCCTCAGTGTTGTGAGAACGATGACTGGTTAAAATTTTTGGTGGTTTCTTGTTCAGTCCATAGGCCTACATCATGTGGCAAACCGGTGAGCATGTGGCTCTATTAGTATAGGAGATACCTGAAAACATATCACACTTTTCATCATAGTGCTTTTACCAATGCATAAAATGCATGGAGAAGTCATTTCGAATGACTGGTCCTCAGTGTTGTGAGAACGATGACTGGTTAAAATTTTTGGTGGTTTCTTGTTCAGTCCATAGGCCTACATCATGTGGCAAACCGGTGAGCATGTGGCTCTATTAGTATAGGAGATACCTGAATACATATCACACTTTTCATCATAGTGCATTTACCAATGCATAAAATGCATGGAGAAGTCATTTCGAATGACTGGTCCTCAGTGTTGTGAGAATGATGACTGGTTAAAATTTTTGGTGGTTTCTTGTTCAGTCCATAGGCCTACATCATGTGGCAAACCGGTGAGCATATGGCTCTATTAGTATACGAGATACCTGAAAACATATCACACTTTTCATCATAGTGCTTTTACCAATGCATAAAATGCATGGAGAAGTCATTTCGAATGACTGGTCCTCAGTGTTGTGAGAACGATGACTGGTTAAAATTTTTGGTGGTTTCTTGTTCAGTCCATAGGCCTACATCATGTGGCAAACCGGTGAGCATGTGGCTCTATTAGTATAGGAGATACCTGAAAACATATCACACTTTTCATCATAGTGCTTTTACTAATGCATAAAATGCATGGAGAAGTCATTTCGAATGACTGGTCCTCAGTGTTGTGAGAAAGATGACTGGTTAAAATTTTTGGTGGTTTCTTGTTCAGTCCATAGGCCTACATCATGTGGCAAACCGGTGAGCATGTGGCTCTATTAGTATAGGGGATACCTGAAAACATCACACTTTTCATCATAGTGCTTTTACCAATGCATAAAATGCATGGAGAAGTCATTTCGAATGACTGGTCCTCAGTGTTGTGAGAACGATGACTGGTTAAAATTTTTGGTGGTTTCTTGTTCAGTCCATAGGCCTACATCATGTGGCAAACCGGTGAGCATGTGGCTCTATTAGTATAGGAGATAACTGAAAACATATCACACTTTTCATCATATTGCTTTTACCAATGCATAAAATGCATGGAGAAGTCATTTCGAATGACTGGTCCTCAGTGTTGTGAGAACGATGACTGGTTAAAATTTTTGGTGGTTTCTTGTTCAGTCCATAGGCCTACATCATGTGGCAAACCGGTGAGCATGTGGCTCTATTAGTATAGGAGATACCTGAAAACATATCACACTTTTCATCATAGTGCTTTTACCAATGCATAAAATGCATGGAGAAGTCATTTCGAATGACTGGTCCTCAGTGTTGTGAGAACGATGACTGGTTAAAATTTTTGGTGGTTTCTTGTTCAGTCCATAGGCCTACATCATGTGGCAAACCGGTGAGCATGTGGCTCTATTAGTATAGGAGATACCTGAAAACATATCACTTTTCATCATAGTGCTTTTACCAATGCATAAAATGCATGGAGAAGTCATTTCGAATGACTGGTCCTCAGTGTTGTGAGAATGATGACTGGTTAAAATTTTTGGTGGTTTCTTGTTCAGTCCATAGGCCTACATCATGTGGCAAACCGGTGAGCATGTGGCTCTATTAGTATAGGAGATACCTGAAAACATATCACACTTTTCATCATAGTGCTTTTACCAATGCATAAAATGCATGGAGAAGTCATTTCGAATGACTGGTCCTCAGTGTTGTGAGAACGATGACTGGTTAAAATTTTTGGTGGTTTCTTGTTCAGTCCATAGGCCTACATCATGTGGCAAACCGGTGAGCATGTGGCTCTATTAGTATAGGAGATACCTGAAAACATATCACACTTTTCATCATAGTGCTTTTACCAATGCATAAAATGCATGGAGAAGTCATTTCGAATGACTGGTCCTCAGTGTTGTGAGAACGATGACTGGTTAAAATTTTTGGTGGTTTCTTGTTCAGTCCATAGGCCTACATCATGTGGCAAACCGGTGAGCATGTGGCTCTATTAGTATAGGAGATACCTGAAAACATATCACACTTTTCATCATAGTGCTTTTACCAATGCATAAAATGCATGGAGAAGTCATTTCGAATGACTGGTCCTCAGTGTTGTGAGAACGATGACTGGTTAAAATTTTTGGTGGTTTCTTGTTCAGTCCATAGGCCTACATCATGTGGCAAACCGGTGAGCATGTGGCTCTATTAGTATAGGAGATACCTGAAAACATATCACACTTTTCATCATAGTGCTTTTACCAATGCATAAAATGCATGGAGAAGTCATTTCGAATGACTGGTCCTCAGTGTTGTGAGAACGATGACTGGTTAAAATTTTTGGTGGTTTCTTGTTCAGTCCATAGGCCTACATCATGTGGCAAACCGGTGAGCATGTGGCTCTATTAGTATAGGAGATACCTGAAAACATATCACACTTTTCATCATAGTGCTTTTACCAATGCATAAAATGCATGGAGAAGTCATTTCGAATGACTGGTCCTCAGTGTTGTGAGAACGATGACTGGTTAAAATTTTTGGTGGTTTCTTGTTCAGTCCATAGGCCTACATCATGTGGCAAACCGGTGAGCATGTGGCTCTATTAGTATAGGAGATACCTGAAAACATATCACACTTTTCATCATAGTGCTTTTACCAATGCATAAAATGCATGGAGAAGTCATTTCGAATGACTGGTCCTCAGTGTTGTGAGAACGATGACTGGTTAAAATTTTTGGTGGTTTCTTGTTCAGTCCATAGGCCTACATCATGTGGCAAACCGGTGAGCATGTGGCTCTATTAGTATAGGAGATACCTGAAAACATATCACACTTTTCATCATAGTGCTTTTACCAATGCATAAAATGCATGGAGAAGTCATTTCGAATGACTGGTCCTCAGTGTTGTGAGAATGATGACTGGTTAAAATTTTTGGTGGTTTCTTGTTCAGTCCATAGGCCTACATCATGTGGCAAACCGGTGAGCATGTGGCTCTATTAGTATAGGAGATACCTGAAAACATATCACACTTTTCATCATAGTGCTTTTACCAATGCATAAAATGCATGGAGAAGTCATTTCGAATGACTGGTCCTCAGTGTTGTGAGAACGATGACTGGTTAAAATTTTTGGTGGTTTCTTGTTCAGTCCATAGGCCTACATCATGTGGCAAACCGGTGAGCATGTGGCTCTATTAGTATAGGAGATACCTGAAAACATATCACACTTTTCATCATAGTGCTTTTACCAATGCATAAAATGCATGGAGAAGTCATTTCGAATGACTGGTCCTCAGTGTTGTGAGAACGATGACTGGTTAAAATTTTTGGTGGTTTCTTGTTCAGTCCATAGGCCTACATCATGTGGCAAACCGGTGAGCATGTGGCTCTATTAGTATAGGAGATACCTGAAAACATATATCACACTTTTCATCATAGTGCATTTACCAATGCATAAAATGCATGGAGAAGTCATTTCGAATGACTGGTCCTCAGTGTTGTGAGAACGATGACTGGTTAAAATTTTTGGTGGTTTCTTGTTCAGTCCATAGGCCTACATCATGTGGCAAACCGGTGAGCATGTGGCTCTATTAGTATAGGAGATACCTGAAAACATATCACACTTTTCATCATAGTGCTTTTACCAATGCATAAAATGCATGGAGAAGTCATTTCGAATGACTGGTCCTCAGTGTTGTGAGAACGATGACTGGTTAAAATTTTTGGTGGTTTCTTGTTCAGTCCATAGGCCTACATCATGTGGCAAACCGGTGAGCATGTGGCTCTATTAGTATAGGAGATACCTGAAAACATATCACACTTTTCATCATAGTGCTTTTACCAATGCATAAAATGCATGGAGAAGTCATTTCGAATGACTGGTCCTCAGTGTTGTGAGAACGATGACTGGTTAAAATTTTTGGTGGTTTCTTGTTCAGTCCATAGGCCTACATCATGTGGCAAACCGGTGAGCATGTGGCTCTATTAGTATAGGAGATACCTGAAAACATATCACACTTTTCATCATAGTGCATTTACCAATGCATAAAATGCATGGAGAAGTCATTTCGAATGACTGGTCCTCAGTGTTGTGAGAACGATGACTGGTTAAAATTTTTGGTGGTTTCTTGTTCAGTCCATAGGCCTACATCATGTGGCAAACCGGTGAGCATGTGGCTCTATTAGTATAGGAGATACCTGAAAACATATCACACTTTTCATCATAGTGCTTTTACCAATGCATAAAATGCATGGAGAAGTCATTTCGAATGACTGGTCCTCAGTGTTGTGAGAACGATGACTGGTTAAAATTTTTGGTGGTTTCTTGTTCAGTCCATAGGCCTACATCATGTGGCAAACCGGTGAGCATGTGGCTCTATTAGTATAGGAGATACCTGAAAACATATCACACTTTTCATCATAGTGCTTTTACCAATGCATAAAATGCATGGAGAAGTCATTTCGAATGACTGGTCCTCAGTGTTGTGAGAACGATGACTGGTTAAAATTTTGGTGGTTTCTTGTTCAGTCCATAGGCCTACATCATGTGGCAAACCGGTGAGCATGTGGCTCTATTAGTATAGGAGATACCTGAAAACATATCACACTTTTCATCATAGTGCTTTTACCAATGCATAAAATGCATGGAGAAGTCATTTCGAATGACTGGTCCTCAGTGTTGTGAGAACGATGACTGGATAAAATTTTTGGTGGTTTCTTGTTCAGTCCATAGGCCTACATCATGTGGCAAACCGGTGAGCATGTGGCTCTATTAGTATAGGAGATACCTGAAAACATATCACACTTTTCATCATAGTGCTTTTACCAATGCATAAAATGCATGGAGAAGTCATTTCGAAATGACTGGTCCTCAGTGTTGTGAGAACGATGACTGGTTAAAATTTTTGGTGGTTTCTTGTTCAGTCCATAGGCCTACATCATGTGGCAAACCGGTGAGCATGTGGCTCCATTAGTTTAGGAGATACCTGAAAACATATCACACTTTTCATCATAGTGCTTTTACCAATGCATAAAATGCATGGAGAAGTCATTTCGAATGACTGGTCCTCAGTGTTGTGAGAACGATGACTGGATAAAATTTTTGGTGGTTTCTTGTTCAGTCCATAGGCCTACATCATGTGGCAAACCGGTGAGCATGTGGCTCTATTAGTATAGGAGATACCTGAAAACATATCACACTTTTCATCATAGTGCTTTTACCAATGCATAAAATGCATGGAGAAGTCATTTCGAATGACTGGTCCTCAGTGTTGTGAGAATGATGACTGGTTAAAATTTTTGGTGGTTTCTTGTTCAGTCCATAAGCCTACATCATGTGGCAAACCGGTGAGCATGTGGCTCTATTAGTATAGGAGATACCTGAAAACATATCACACTTTTCATCATAGTGCTTTTACCAATGCATAAAATGCATGGAGAAGTCATTTCGAATGACTGGTCCTCAGTGTTGTGAGAACGATGACTGGTTAAAATTTTTGGTGGTTTCTTGTTCAGTCCATAGGCCTACATCATGTGGCAAACCGGTGAGCATGTGGCTCTATTAGTATAGGAGATACCTGAAAACATATCACACTTTTCATCATAGTGCTTTTACCAATGCATAAAATGCATGGAGAAGTCATTTCGAATGACTGGTCATCAGTGTTGTGAGAACGATGACTGGTTAAAATTTTTGGTGGTTTCTTGTTCAGTCCATAGGCCTACATCATGTGGCAAACCGGTGAGCATGTGGCTCTATTAGTATAGGAGATACCTGAAAACATATCACACTTTTCATCATAGTGCTTTTACCAATGCATAAAATGCATGGAGAAGTCATTTCGAATGACTGGTCCTCAGTGTTGTGAGAACGATGACTGGTTAAAATTTTTGGTGGTTTCTTGTTCAGTCCATAGGCCTACATCATGTGGCAAACCGGTGAGCATGTGGCTTTATTAGTATAGGAGATACCTGAAAACATATCACACTTTTCATCATAGTGCTTTTACCAATGCATAAAATGCATGGAGAAGTCATTTCGAATGACTGGTCTCAGTGTTGTGAGAACGATGACTGGTTAAAATTATTGGTGGTTTCTTGTTCAGTCCATAGGCCTACATCATGTGGCAAACCGGTGAGCATGTGGCTCTATTAGTATAGGAGATACCTGAAAACATATCACACTTTTCATCATAGTGCTTTTACCAATGCATAAAATGCATGGAGAAGTCATTTCGAATGACTGGTCCTCAGTGTTGTGAGAACGATGACTGGTTAAAATTTTTGGTGGTTTCTTGTTCAGTCCATAGGCCTACATCATGTGGCAAACCGGTGAGCATGTGGCTCTATTAGTATAGGAGATACCTGAAAACATATCACACTTTTCATCATAGTGCTTTTACCAATGCATAAAATGCATGGAGAAGTCATTTCGAATGACTGGTCCTCAGTGTTGTGAGAACGATGACTGGATAAAATTTTTGGTGGTTTCTTGTTCAGTCCATAGGCCTACATCATGTGGCAAACCGGTGAGCATGTGGCTCTATTAGTATAGGAGATACCTGAAAACATATCACACTTTTCATCATAGTGCTTTTACCAATGCATAAAATGCATGGAGAAGTCATTTCGAATGACTGGTCCTCAGTGTTGTGAGAACGATGACTGGTTAAAATTTTTGGTGGTTTCTTGTTCAGTCCATAGGCCTACATCATGTGGCAAACCGGTGAGCATGTGGCTCTATTAGTATAGGAGATACCTGAAAACATATCACACTTTTCATCATAGTGCTTTTACCAATGCATAAAATGCATGGAGAAGTCATTTCGAATGACTGGTCCTCAGTGTTGTGAGAACGATGACTGGTTAAAATTTTTGGTGGTTTCTTGTTCAGTCCATAGGCCTACATCATGTGGCAAACCGGTGAGCATGTGGCTCTATTAGTATAGGAGATACCTGAATACATATCACACTTTTCATCATAGTGCATTTACCAATGCATAAAATGCATGGAGAAGTCATTTCGAATGACTGGTCCTCAGTGTTGTGAGAACGATGACTGGTTAAAATTTTTGGTGGTTTCTTGTTCAGTCCATAGGCCTACATCATGTGGCAAACCGGTGAGCATGTGGCTCTATTAGTATAGGAGATACCTGAAAACATATCACACTTTTCATCATAGTGCTTTTACCAATGCATAAAATGCATGGAGAAGTCATTTCGAATGACTGGTCCTCAGTGTTGTGAGAACGATGACTGGTTAAAATTTTTGGTGGTTTCTTGTTCAGTCCATAGGCCTACATCATGTGGCAAACCGGTGAGCATGTGGCTCTATTAGTATAGGAGATACCTGAAAACATATCACACTTTTCATCATAGTGCTTTTACCAATGCATAAAATGCATGGAGAAGTCATTTCGAATGACTGGTCCTCAGTGTTGTGAGAACGATGACTGGTTAAAATTTTTGGTGGTTTCTTGTTCAGTCCATAGGCCTACATCATGTGGCAAACCGGTGAGCATGTGGCTCTATTAGTATAGGAGATACCTGAAAACATATCACACTTTTCATCATAGTGCTTTTACCAATGCATAAAATGCATGGAGAAGTCATTTCGAATGACTGGTCCTCAGTGTTGTGAGAACGATGACTGGATAAAATTTTTGGTGGTTTCTTGTTCAGTCCATAGGCCTACATCATGTGGCAAACCGGTGAGCATGTGGCTCTATTAGTATAGGAGATACCTGAAAACATATCACACTTTTCATCATAGTGCTTTTACCAATGCATAAAATGCATGGAGAAGTCATTTCGAATGACTGGTCCTCAGTGTTGTGAGAACGATGACTGGTTAAAATTTTTGGTGGTTTCTTGTTCAGTCCATAGGCCTACATCATGTGGCAAACCGGTGAGCATGTGGCTCTATTAGTATAGGAGATACCTGAAAACATATCACACTTTTCATCATAGTGCTTTTACCAATGCATAAAATGCATGGAGAAGTCATTTCGAATGACTGGTCCTCAGTGTTGTGAGAACGATGACTGGTTAAAATTTTTGGTGGTTTCTTGTTCAGTCCATAGGCCTACATCATGTGGCAAACCGGTGAGCATGTGGCTCTATTAGTATAGGAGATACCTGAAAACATCACACTTTTCATCATAGTGCTTTTACCAATGCATAAAATGCATGGAGAAGTCATTTCGAATGACTGGTCCTCAGTGTTGTGAGAACGATGACTGGTTAAAATTTTTGGTGGTTTCTTGTTCAGTCCATAGGCCTACATCATGTGGCAAACCGGTGAGCATGTGGCTCTATTAGTATAGGAGATACCTGAAAACATATCACACTTTTCATCATAGTGCTTTTACCAATGCATAAAATGCATGGAGAAGTCATTTTGAATGACTGGTCCTCAGTGTTGTGAGAACGATGACTGGTTAAAATTTTTGGTGGTTTCTTGTTCAGTCCATAGGCCTACATCATGTGGCAAACCGGTGAGCATGTGGCTCTATTAGTATAGGAGATACCTGAAAACATATCACATTTTTCATCATAGTGCTTTTACCAATGCATAAAATGCATGGAGAAGTCATTTCGAATGACTGGTCCTCAGTGTTGTGAGAATGATGACTGGTTAAAATTTTTGGTGGTTTCTTGTTCAGTCCATAGGCCTACATCATGTGGCAAACCGGTGAGCATGTGGCTCTATTAGTATAGGAGATACCTGAAAACATATCACACTTTTCATCATAGTGCTTTTACCAATGCATAAAATGCATGGAGAAGTCATTTCGAATGACTGGTCCTCAGTGTTGTGAGAACGATGACTGGTTAAAATTTTTGGTGGTTTCTTGTTCAGTCCATAGGCCTACATCATGTGGCAAACCGGTGAGCATGTGGCTTTATTAGTATAGGAGATACCTGAAAACATATCACACTTTTCATCATAGTGCTTTTACCAATGCATAAAATGCATGGAGAAGTCATTTCGAATGACTGGTCTTCAGTGTTGTGAGAACGATGACTGGTTAAAATTATTGGTGGTTTCTTGTTCAGTCCATAGGCCTACATCATGTGGCAAACCGGTGAGCATGTGGCTCTATTAGTATAGGAGATACCTGAAAACATATCACACTTTTCATCATAGTGCTTTTACCAATGCATAAAATGCATGGAGAAGTCATGTCGAATGACTGGTCCTCAGTGTTGTGAGAACGATGACTGGTTAAAATTTTTGGTGGTTTCTTGTTCAGTCCATAGGCCTACATCATGTGGCAAACCGGTGAGCATGTGGCTCTATTAGTATAGGAGATACCTGAAAACATATCACACTTTTCATCATAGTGCTTTTACCAATGCATAAAATGCATGGAGAAGTCATTTCGAATGACTGGTCCTCAGTGTTGTGAGAACGATGACTGGATAAAATTTTGGTGGTTTCTTGTTCAGTCCATAGGCCTACATCATGTGGCAAACCGGTGAGCATGTGGCTCTATTAGTATAGGAGATACCTGAAAACATATCACACTTTTCATCATAGTGCTTTTACCAATGCATAAAATGCATGGAGAAGTCATTTCGAATGACTGGTCCTCAGTGTTGTGAGAATGATGACTGGTTAAAATTTTTGGTGGTTTCTTGTTCAGTCCATAGGCCTACATCATGTGGCAAACCGGTGAGCATGTGGCTCTATTAGTATAGGAGATACCTGAAAACATATCACACTTTTCATCATAGTGCTTTTACCAATGCATAAAATGCATGGAGAAGTCATTTTGAATGACTGGTCCTCAGTGTTGTGAGAACGATGACTGGTTAAAATTTTTGGTGGTTTCTTGTTCAGTCCATAGGCCTACATCATGTGGCAAACCGGTGAGCATGTGGCTCTATTAGTATAGGAGATACCTGAAAACATATCACACTTTTCATCATAGTGCTTTTACCAATGCATAAAATGCATGGAGAAGTCATTTCGAATGAGTGGTCCTCAGTGTTGTGAGAACGATGACTGGTTAAAATTTTTGGTGGTTTCTTGTTCAGTCCATAGGCCTACATCATGTGGCAAACCGGTGAGCATGTGGCTGTATTAGTATATGAGATACCTGAAAACATCACACTTTTCATCATAGTGCTTTTACCAATGCATAAAATGCATGGAGAAGTCATTTCGAATGACTGGTCCTCAGTGTTGTGAGAACGATGACTGGTTAAAATTTTTGGTGGTTTCTTGTTCAGTCCATAGGCCTACATCATGTGGCAAACCGGTGAGCATGTGGCTCTATTAGTATAGGAGATACCTGAAAACATATCACACTTTTCATCATAGTGCTTTTACCAATGCATAAAATGCATGGAGAAGTCATTTCGAATGACTGGTCCTCAGTGTTGTGAGAACGATGATTGGTTAAAATTTTTGGTGGTTTCTTGTTCAGTCCATAGGCCTACATCATGTGGCAAACCGGTGAGCATGTGGCTCTATTAGTATAGGAGATACCTGAAAACATATCACACTTTTCATCATAGTGCTTTTACCAATGCATAAAATGCATGGAGAAGTCATTTCGAATGACTGGTCCTCAGTGTTGTGAGAACGATGACTGGTTAAAATTTTTGGTGGTTTCTTGTTCAGTCCATAGGCCTACATCATGTGGCAAACCGGTGAGCATGTGGCTCTATTAGTATAGGAGATACCTGAAAACATATCACACTTTTCATCATAGTGCTTTTACCAATGCATAAAATGCATGGAGAAGTCATTTCGAATGACTGGTCCTCAGTGTTGTGAGAACGATGACTGGTTAAAATTTTTGGTGGTTTCTTGTTCAGTCCATAGGCCTACATCATGTGGCAAACCGGTGAGCATGTGGCTTTATTAGTATAGGAGATACCTGAAAACATATCACACTTTTCATCATAGTGCTTTTACCAATGCATAAAATGCATGGAGAAGTCATTTCGAATGACTGGTCTTCAGTGTTGTGAGAACGATGACTGGTTAAAATTTTTGGTGGTTTCTTGTTCAGTCCATAGGCCTACATCATGTGGCAAACCGGTGAGCATGTGGCTCTATTAGTATAGGAGATACCTGAAAACATATCACACTTTTCATCATAGTGCTTTTACCAATGCATAAAATGCATGGAGAAGTCATTTCGAATGACTGGTCCTCAGTGTTGTGAGAACGATGACTGGTTAAAATTTTTGGTGGTTTCTTGTTCAGTCCATAGGCCTACATCATGTGGCAAACCGGTGAGCATGTGGCTCTATTAGTATAGGAGATACCTGAAAACATATCACACTTTTCATCATAGTGCTTTTACCAATGCATAAAATGCATGGAGAAGTCATTTCGAATGACTGGTCCTCAGTGTTGTGAGAACGATGACTGGATAAAATTTTTGGTGGTTTCTTGTTCAGTCCATAGGCCTACATCATGTGGCAAACCGGTGAGCATGTGGCTCGATTAGTATAGGAGATACCTGAAAACATATCACACTTTTCATCATAGTGCTTTTACCAATGCATAAAATGCATGGAGAAGTCATTTCGAATGACTGGTCATCAGTGTTGTGAGAACGATGACTGGTTAAAATTTTTGGTGGTTTCTTGTTCAGTCCATAGGCCTACATCATGTGGCAAACCGGTGAGCATGTGGCTCTATTAGTATAGGAGATACCTGAAAACATATCACACTTTTCATCATAGTGCTTTTACCAATGCATAAAATGCATGGAGAAGTCATTTCGAATGACTGGTCCTCAGTGTTGTGAGAACGATGACTGGTTAAAATTTTTGGTGGTTTCTTGTTCAGTCCATAGGCCTACATCATGTGGCAAACCGGTGAGCATGTGGCTCTATTAGTATAGGAGATACCTGAAAACATATCACACTTTTCATCATAGTGCTTTTACCAATGCATAAAATGCATGGAGAAGTCATTTCGAATGACTGGTCCTCAGTGTTGTGAGAACGATGACTGGTTAAAATTTTTGGTGGTTTCTTGTTCAGTCCATAGGCCTACATCATGTGGCAGACCGGTGAGCATGTGGCTCTATTAGTATAGGAGATACCTGAAAACATATCACACTTTTCAATCATAGTGCTTTTACCAATGCATAAAATGCATGGAGAAGTCATTTCGAATGACTGGTCCTCAGTGTTGTGAGAACGATGATTGGTTAAAATTTTTGGTGGTTTCTTGTTCAGTCCATAGGCCTACATCATGTGGCAAACCGGTGAGCATGTGGCTCTATTAGTATAGGAGATACCTGAAAACATAACACACTTATCAACACTATTCATCATAGTGCTTTTACCAATGCATAAAATGCATGGAGAAGTCATTTCGAATGACTGGTCCTCAGTGTTGTGAGAACGATGACTGGTTAAAATTTTTGGTGGTTTCTTGTTCAGTCCATAGGCCTACATCATGTGGCAAACCGGTGAGCATGTGGCTCTATTAGTATAGGAGATACCTGAAAACATATCACACTTTTCATCATAGTGCTTTTACCAATGCATAAAATGCATGGAGAAGTCATTTCGAATGACTGGTCCTCAGTGTTGTGAGAACGATGACTGGATAAAATTTTTGGTGGTTTCTTGTTCAGTCCATAGGCCTACATCATGTGGCAAACCGGTGAGCATGTGGCTCTATTAGTATAGGAGATACCTGAAAACATATCACACTTTTCATCATAGTGCTTTTACCAATGCATAAAATGCATGGAGAAGTCATTTCGAATGACTGGTCCTCAGTGTTGTGAGAACGATGACTGGTTAAAATTTTTGGTGGTTTCTTGTTCAGTCCATAGGCCTACATCATGTGGCAAACCGGTGAGCATGTGGCTCTATTAGTATAGGAGATACCTGAAAACATATCACACTTTTCATCATAGTGCTTTTACCAATGCATAAAATGCATGGAGAAGTCATTTCGAATGACTGGTCCTCAGTGTTGTGAGAACGATGACTGGTTAAAATTTTTGGTGGTTTCTTGTTCAGTCCATAGGCCTACATCATGTGGCAAACCGGTGAGCATGTGGCTCTATTAGTATAGGAGATACCTGAAAACATATCACACTTTTCATCATAGTGCTTTTACCAATGCATAAAATGCATGGAGAAGTCATTTCGAATGACTGGTCCTCAGTGTTGTGAGAACGATGACTGGATAAAATTTTTGGTGGTTTCTTGTTCAGTCCATAGGCCTACATCATGTGGCAAACCGGTGAGCATGTGGCTCGATTAGTATAGGAGATACCTGAAAACATATCACACTTTTCATCATAGTGCTTTTACCAATGCATAAAATGCATGGAGAAGTCATTTCGAATGACTGGTCATCAGTGTTGTGAGAACGATGACTGGTTAAAATTTTTGGTGGTTTCTTGTTCAGTCCATAGGCCTACATCATGTGGCAAACCGGTGAGCATGTGGCTCTATTAGTATAGGAGATACCTGAAAACATATCACACTTTTCATCATAGTGCTTTTACCAATGCATAAAATGCATGGAGAAGTCATTTCGAATGACTGGTCCTCAGTGTTGTGAGAATGATGACTGGTTAAAATTTTTGGTGGTTTCTTGTTCAGTCCATAGGCCTACATCATGTGGCAAACCGGTGAGCATGTGGCTCGATTAGTATAGGAGATACCTGAAAACATATCACACTTTTCATCATAGTGCTTTTACCAATGCATAAAATGCATGGAGAAGTCATTTCGAATGACTGGTCATCAGTGTTGTGAGAACGATGACTGGTTAAAATTTTTGGTGGTTTCTTGTTCAGTCCATAGGCCTACATCATGTGGCAAACCGGTGAGCATGTGGCTCTATTAGTATAGGAGATACCTGAAAACATATCACACTTTTCATCATAGTGCTTTTACCAATGCATAAAATGCATGGAGAAGTCATTTCGAATGACTGGTCCTCAGTGTTGTGAGAACGATGACTGGTTAAAATTTTTGGTGGTTTCTTGTTCAGTCCATAGGCCTACATCATGTGGCAAACCGGTGAGCATGTGGCTTTATTAGTATAGGAGATACCTGAAAACATATCACACTTTTCATCATAGTGCTTTTACCAATGCATAAAATGCATGGAGAAGTCATTTCGAATGACTGGTCTTCAGTGTTGTGAGAACGATGACTGGTGAAAATTTTTGGTGGTTTCTTGTTCAGTCCATAGGCCTACATCATGTGGCAAACCGGTGAGCATGTGGCTCTATTAGTATAGGAGATACCTGAAAACATATCACACTTTTCATCATAGTGCTTTTACCAATGCATAAAATGCATGGAGAAGTCATTTCGAATGACTGGTCCTCAGTGTTGTGAGAACGATGACTGGTTAAAATTTTTGGTGGTTTCTTGTTCAGTCCATAGGCCTACATCATGTGGCAAACCGGTGAGCATGTGGCTCTATTAGTATAGGAGATACCTGAAAACATATCACACTTTTCATCATAGTGCTTTTACCAATGCATAAAATGCATGGAGAAGTCATTTCGAATGACTGGTCCTCAGTGTTGTGAGAACGATGACTGGTTAAAATTTTTGGTGGTTTCTTGTTCAGTCCATAGGCCTACATCATGTGGCAAACCGGTGAGCATGTGGCTCTATTAGTATAGGAGATACCTGAAAACATATCACACTTTTCATCATAGTGCTTTTACCAATGCATAAAATGCATGGAGAAGTCATTTCGAATGACTGGTCCTCAGTGTTGTGAGAACGATGACTGGATAAAATTTTTGGTGGTTTCTTGTTCAGTCCATAGGCCTACATCATGTGGCAAACCGGTGAGCATGTGGCTCGATTAGTATAGGAGATACCTGAAAACATATCACACTTTTCATCATAGTGCTTTTACCAATGCATAAAATGCATGGAGAAGTCATTTCGAATGACTGGTCATCAGTGTTGTGAGAACGATGACTGGTTAAAATTTTTGGTGGTTTCTTGTTCAGTCCATAGGCCTACATCATGTGGCAAACCGGTGAGCATGTGGCTCTATTAGTATAGGAGATACCTGAAAACATATCACACTTTTCATCATAGTGCTTTTACCAATGCATAAAATGCATGGAGAAGTCATTTCGAATGACTGGTCCTCAGTGTTGTGAGAATGATGACTGGTTAAAATTTTTGGTGGTTTCTTGTTCAGTCCATAGGCCTACATCATGTGGCAAACCGGTGAGCATGTGGCTCTATTAGTATAGGAGATACCTGAAAACATATCACACTTTTCATCATAGTGCTTTTACCAATGCATAAAATGCATGGAGAAGTCATTTCGAATGACTGGTCCTCAGTGTTGTGAGAACGATGACTGGTTAAAATTTTTGGTGGTTTCTTGTTCAGTCCATAGGCCTACATCATGTGGCAAACCGGTGAGCATGTGGCTCTATTAGTATAGGAGATACCTGAAAACATATCACACTTTTCATCATAGTGCTTTTACCAATGCATAAAATGCATGGAGAAGTCATTTCGAATGACTGGTCCTCAGTGTTGTGAGAACGATGACTGGTTAAAATTTTTGGTGGTTTCTTGTTCAGTCCATAGGCCTACATCATGTGGCAAACCGGTGAGCATGTGGCTCTATTAGTATAGGAGATACCTGAAAACATATCACACTTTTCATCATAGTGCTTTTACCAATGCATAAAATGCATGGAGAAGTCATTTCGAATGACTGGTCCTCAGTGTTGTGAGAACGATGACTGGTTAAAATTTTTGGTGGTTTCTTGTTCAGTCCATAGGCCTACATCATGTGGCAAACCGGTGAGCATGTGGCTCTATTAGTATAGGAGATACCTGAAAACATATCACACTTTTCATCATAGTGCTTTTACCAATGCATAAAATGCATGGAGAAGTCATTTCGAATGACTGGTCCTCAGTGTTGTGAGAACGATGACTGGTTAAAATTTTTGGTGGTTTCTTGTTCAGTCCATAGGCCTACATCATGTGGCAAACCGGTGAGCATGTGGCTCTATTAGTATAGGAGATACCTGAAAACATATCACACTTTTCATCATAGTGCTTTTACCAATGCATAAAATGCATGGAGAAGTCATTTCGAATGACTGGTCCTCAGTGTTGTGAGAACGATGACTGGTTAAAATTTTTGGTGGTTTCTTGTTCAGTCCATAGGCCTACATCATGTGGCAAACCGGTGAGCATGTGGCTCTATTAGTATAGGAGATACCTGAAAACATATCACACTTTTCATCATAGTGCTTTTACCAATGCATAAAATGCATGGAGAAGTCATTTCGAATGACTGGTCCTCAGTGTTGTGAGAACGATGACTGGTTAAAATTTTTGGTGGTTTCTTGTTCAGTCCATAGGCCTACATCATGTGGCAAACCGGTGAGCATGTGGCTCTATTAGTATAGGAGATACCTGAAAACATATCACACTTTTCATCATAGTGCTTTTACCAATGCATAAAATGCATGGAGAAGTCATTTCGAATGACTGGTCCTCAGTGTTGTGAGAACGATGACTGGTTAAAATTTTTGGTGGTTTCTTGTTCAGTCCATAGGCCTACATCATGTGGCAAACCGGTGAGCATGTGGCTCTATTAGTATAGGAGATACCTGAAAACATATCACACTTTTCATCATAGTGCTTTTACCAATGCATAAAATGCATGGAGAAGTCATTTCGAATGACTGGTCCTCAGTGTTGTGAGAACGATGACTGGTTAAAATTTTTGGTGGTTTCTTGTTCAGTCCATAGGCCTACATCATGTGGCAAACCGGTGAGCATGTGGCTCTATTAGTATAGGAGATACCTGAAAACATATCACACTTTTCATCATAGTGCTTTTACCAATGCATAAAATGCATGGAGAAGTCATTTCGAATGACTGGTCCTCAGTGTTGTGAGAACGATGACTGGTTAAAATTTTTGGTGGTTTCTTGTTCAGTCCATAGGCCTACATCATGTGGCAAACCGGTGAGCATGTGGCTCTATTAGTATAGGAGATACCTGAAAACATATCACACTTTTCATCATAGTGCTTTTACCAATGCATAAAATGCATGGAGAAGTCATTTCGAATGACTGGTCCTCAGTGTTGTGAGAACGATGACTGGTTAAAATTTTTGGTGGTTTCTTGTTCAGTCCATAGGCCTACATCATGTGGCAAACCGGTGAGCATGTGGCTCTATTAGTATAGGAGATACCTGAAAACATATCACACTTTTCATCATAGTGCTTTTACCAATGCATAAAATGCATGGAGAAGTCATTTCGAATGACTGGTCCTCAGTGTTGTGAGAACGATGACTGGTTAAAATTTTTGGTGGTTTCTTGTTCAGTCCATAGGCCTACATCATGTGGCAAACCGGTGAGCATGTGGCTCTATTAGTATAGGAGATACCTGAAAACATATCACACTTTTCATCATAGTGCTTTTACCAATGCATAAAATGCATGGAGAAGTCATTTCGAATGACTGGTCCTCAGTGTTGTGAGAACGATGACTGGTTAAAATTTTTGGTGGTTTCTTGTTCAGTCCATAGGCCTACATCATGTGGCAAACCGGTGAGCATGTGGCTCTATTAGTATAGGAGATACCTGAAAACATATCACACTTTTCATCATAGTGCTTTTACCAATGCATAAAATGCATGGAGAAGTCATTTCGAATGACTGGTCCTCAGTGTTGTGAGAACGATGACTGGTTAAAATTTTTGGTGGTTTCTTGTTCAGTCCATAGGCCTACATCATGTGGCAAACCGGTGAGCATGTGGCTCTATTAGTATAGGAGATACCTGAAAACATATCACACTTTTCATCATAGTGCTTTTACCAATGCATAAAATGCATGGAGAAGTCATTTCGAATGACTGGTCCTCAGTGTTGTGAGAACGATGACTGGTTAAAATTTTTGGTGGTTTCTTGTTCAGTCCATAGGCCTACATCATGTGGCAAACCGGTGAGCATGTGGCTCTATTAGTATAGGAGATACCTGAAAACATATCACACTTTTCATCATAGTGCTTTTACCAATGCATAAAATGCATGGAGAAGTCATTTCGAATGACTGGTCCTCAGTGTTGTGAGAACGATGACTGGTTAAAATTTTTGGTGGTTTCTTGTTCAGTCCATAGGCCTACATCATGTGGCAAACCGGTGAGCATGTGGCTCTATTAGTATAGGAGATACCTGAAAACATATCACACTTTTCATCATAGTGCTTTTACCAATGCATAAAATGCATGGAGAAGTCATTTCGAATGACTGGTCCTCAGTGTTGTGAGAACGATGACTGGTTAAAATTTTTGGTGGTTTCTTGTTCAGTCCATAGGCCTACATCATGTGGCAAACCGGTGAGCATGTGGCTCTATTAGTATAGGAGATACCTGAAAACATATCACACTTTTCATCATAGTGCTTTTACCAATGCATAAAATGCATGGAGAAGTCATTTCGAATGACTGGTCCTCAGTGTTGTGAGAACGATGACTGGTTAAAATTTTTGGTGGTTTCTTGTTCAGTCCATAGGCCTACATCATGTGGCAAACCGGTGAGCATGTGGCTCTATTAGTATAGGAGATACCTGAAAACATATCACACTTTTCATCATAGTGCTTTTACCAATGCATAAAATGCATGGAGAAGTCATTTCGAATGACTGGTCCTCAGTGTTGTGAGAACGATGACTGGTTAAAATTTTTGGTGGTTTCTTGTTCAGTCCATAGGCCTACATCATGTGGCAAACCGGTGAGCATGTGGCTCTATTAGTATAGGAGATACCTGAAAACATATCACACTTTTCATCATAGTGCTTTTACCAATGCATAAAATGCATGGAGAAGTCATTTCGAATGACTGGTCCTCAGTGTTGTGAGAACGATGACTGGTTAAAATTTTTGGTGGTTTCTTGTTCAGTCCATAGGCCTACATCATGTGGCAAACCGGTGAGCATGTGGCTCTATTAGTATAGGAGATACCTGAAAACATATCACACTTTTCATCATAGTGCTTTTACCAATGCATAAAATGCATGGAGAAGTCATTTCGAATGACTGGTCCTCAGTGTTGTGAGAACGATGACTGGTTAAAATTTTTGGTGGTTTCTTGTTCAGTCCATAGGCCTACATCATGTGGCAAACCGGTGAGCATGTGGCTCTATTAGTATAGGAGATACCTGAAAACA
>NW_027193647.1:0-14914 GCF_032444005.1 Ranitomeya imitator | reverse complement strand
TAGAGTGTAGGGAGTAGAGTGTAGGGTATAGAGTGTAGAGTGTAGGGTATAGAGTGTATGGTATAGAGTGTAGAGTATAGAGTGTAGAGTGTAGGGTATAGGGTGTAGAGTGTAGGGTATAGAGTGTAGAGTGTAGGGTATAGAGTGTATGGTATAGAGTTTAGGGTGTAGAGTGTAGGGTATAGAGTGTAGAGTTTAGGGTATAGAGTGTGGGGCATAGAGTGTATGGTATACAGTGTAGAGTGTAGAGTGTAGGGTATAAAGTGTAGTGTATACTCTACACCCTGCACTCTGTAACCTACACTCTACACTCTTTACCCTACACTCTATACCCTACACTCTACACTCTATACCCTACACTCTATACCCTACACTCTATACCATACACTCTATACCCTACACTCTATACCCTACACTCTACACCCTACACTCTATACCCTACACCCTACACTCTATACCCTACACTCTATACCCTACACTCTACACCCTGCACTCTGTACCCTACACTCTATACCCTACACTCTACACTCTGTACCCTACACTCTATACCCTACACTCTATACCCTACACTCTATACCCTACACTCTATACCCTACACTCTATACCCTACACTCTACACTCTATACCCTACACTCTATACCATACACTCTACACCCTACACTCTATACCATACACTCTATACCCTACACTTTACACTCTATACCCTACACTCTATACCCTACACTCTATACCCTACACTCTATACCCTACACTCTATACCCTACACTCTACACTCTATACCCTACACTCTATACCATACACTCTATACCCTACACTTTACACTCTATACCCTACACTCTATACCATACACTCTACACTTTATACCCTACACTCTATACCCTACACTCTATACCCTACACTCTATATCCTACACTCTATACCCTACACTCTAATCCCTACACTCTAATCCCTACACTCTAATCCCTACACTCTAATCCCTACACTCTATACCCTACACTCTATACTATACACTCTACACTCTATACCCTACACTCTATACCCTACACTCTAATCCCTACACTCTACACTCTATACCCTACACTCTATACCCTACACTCTATACCCTACACTCTACACTCTATACCCTACACTCTATACCCTACACTCTACACTCTATACCCTACACTCTATACCCTACACTCTATACCATACACTCTATACCCTACACTCTACACTCTATACCATACACTCTATACCCTACACTCTATACCATACACTCTATATCCTACACTCTATACCCTACACTCCACACCCTACACTCTATACCTTACACTCTATACCCTACACTCTAAACTCTATACCCTACACTCTATACCCTACACTCTATACCCTATACCCTACACTCTATACACTACACTCTATACCATACACTCTATACTCTATATCCTACACTCTATACCATACACTCTACATCCTACACTCTACACCACTCTACACCCCACACTCTACACCCTACACCCTACACTCTATACCCTACACTCTACACCATACACTCTATACCCTATACCCTACAATCTATACCCTACACTCTATACCCTACACTCTATACCCTACACTCTATACCCTACACTCTACACTCTATACCCTACACTCTATACCATACACTGTATACCCTACACTCTATACCCTACACTCTACGGTCTATACCCTACACTCTATACCCTACACTTTACACTCTACACCCTACGCTCTACATTCTATACCCTACACTCTAAACTCTACACTCTATACCCTACACTCTATACCCTACATTCTATACCCTACACTCTATACCGTACACTCTAATCCCTACACTCTAATCCCTACACTCTAATCCCTACACTCTAATCACTACACTCTATACCCTACACTCTATACTCTACACTCTACACTCTATACCCTACACTCTAATCCCTACACTCTAATCCCTACACTCTACACTCTATACCCTACACTCTATACCCTACACTCTATACCCTACACTCTACACTCTATACCCTACACAATATACCCTACACTCTACACTCTATACCCTACACTCTATACCCTACACTCTATACCATACACTCTATACCCTACACTCTACACTCTATACCATACACTCTATACCCTACACTCTATACCATACACTCTATATCCTACACTCTATACCCTACACTCCACACCCTACACTCTATACCTTACACTCTATACCCTACACTCTAAACTCTATACCCTACACTCTATACCCTACACTCTATACCCTATACCCTACACTCTATACACTACACTCTATACCATACACTCTATACTCTATACCCTACACTCTATACCATACACTCTACATCCTACACTCTACACCACTCTACACCCCACATTCTACACCCTACACCCTACACTCTATACCCTACACTCTACACCATACACTCTATACCCTATACCCTACAATCTATACCCTACACTCTATACCCTACACTCTATAACCTACACTCTATACCCTACACTCTACACTCTATACCCTACACTCTATACCCTACACTTTACACTCTACACCATACGCTCTACATTCTATACCCTACACTCTAAACTCTACACTCTATAGCCTACACTCTATACCCTACACTCTATACCCTACACTCTACACTTTATACCCTACACTCTATACCATACACTCTATACCCTACACTCTACACTTTATACCCTACACTCTATACCATACACTCTATTCCCTACACTCTATACCCTACACTATACACTCTATACCCTACACTCTACACTGTATACCATACACTCTATGCCCCACACTCTCTACCCTAAACTCTACACTCTATACCCTACACTCTACACCCTAAGCTCTATACCATACACTCTATACCCTACACTCTATACCCTACACTCTATACCCTATACTCTATACCCTACACCCTACGCTCTATACGCTACACTCTATAACCTACACTCTATACCCTACACTCTATACCCTACACTCTATACCCTACACTCTATACCCTACACTCTACACTCTATACCATACACTCTATACCATACACTCTATACCATACAATCTATACACTACATTCTATACCCTAAACTCTACACTCTATACCCTACACTCTATACCCTACACTCTATACCCTACACTTTATACCCTACACCCTATACCATACACTCTATACCCTACACTCTACAACCTGCACTCTATACCCTACACTCTATACCCTACACTTTATACCCTACACTCTATACCCTACACTCTATACCCTACACTCTATACCCTACACTCTACACCCTACACTCTACACTCTACACTCTATACCCTACACTCTACACCCTGCACTCTGTACCCTACACTCTACACTCTTTACCCTACACTCTATACCCTACACTCTATACCCTACACTCTATACCCTACACTCTACACTTTATACCCTACACTCTATACCATACACTCTATACCCTACACTCTACACTTTATACCCTACACTCTATACCCTACACTCTATACCCTACACTATACACTCTATACCCTACACTCTACACTGTATACCATACACTCTATGACCCACACTCTCTACCCTAAACTCTACACTCTATACCCTACACTCTACACCCTACACTCTATACCCTACACTCTATACCCTACACTCTATACCCTACACTCTATACCCTACACTCTACACTCTATACCCTACACTCTATACCATACACTCTACACCCTACACTCTACACCCTACACTCTACACCCTACACTCTACACCCTACACTCTATACCCTACACTATACACTCTATACCCTACACTCTACACTCTACACTGTATACCATACACTTTATGCCCCACACTCTATACCCTAAACTCTACACTCTATATCCTACACTCTACACCCTAAGCTCTATACCCTACACTCTATACCCTACACTCTACACTCTATACCCTACACTCTATACCCTACACTCTATACCATAACCTCTACACCCTACACTCTACACCCTACACTCTATACCCTACACTCTATACCCTACACTCTACACTTTATACCCTACACTCTATACCCTACACTCTATACCCTGCACTCTACACCCTGCACAATACACCCTGCACTCTACACCCAACACTCTATACCCTACACTCTACACCCTACACTCTATACCCTACACTCTACACTCTATACCCTACACTCTATAGCCTACACTCTATACCCTACACTCTATACCCTACACTCTATACCCTACACTCTACACTCTATACCCTACACTCTATACCATACACTCTATACCCTACACTCTATACCATACACTCTATACCATACACTCTATACCATACACTCTATACCATACACTTTATACCCTACACTCTATACCCTACACGCTATACCATACACTCTATACCATACACTCTATACCCTACACTCTATACCCTACACTCTACACCCTACACTCTATACCCTACACTATATACCCTACACTCTACACTCTATACCCTACACTCTATACCATACACTCTACACCATACACTCTATAGCATACACTCTATACCCTACACTCTACACTCTGTACCCTACACTCTATACCCTACACTATACACTCTATACCCTACACTCTACACTTTATACCCTACTCTCTATACCCTACACTCTATACCCTACACTCTACAACGTGCACTCTATACCCTACACTCTATACCCTACACCCTACACTCTACACTCTATACCCTACACTCTATACCCTACACTCTATACCCTACACTCTACACTCTATACCCTACACTCTATAACATACACTCTATACACTACACTCTATACCTTACATTCTACACCCTACACTCTACACTCTATTCCCTACACTCTATACCCTACACTCTATACCCTACACTCTATACCCTACACTCTATACCCTACACTCTACACTCTATACCCTACACTCTATACCCTAAACTCTAATCCCTACACTCTAATCCCTACACTCTACACTCTATACCCTACACTCTATACCCTACACTCTACACCCTACACTCTACACCCTACACTCTAATCCCTACACTCTAATCCCTACACCCTACAATCTATACCCTACAGTCTATACTCTACACTCTACACCCTACACTCTACACTCTATACCCTACACTCTATACCCTACACTCTATACCCTACACCCTACACTCTACACCCTACACTCTACACCCTACACTCTACACTCTATTCCCTACACTCTACACCCTGCACTCTGTACCCTACACTCTACACTCTTTACCCTACCCTCTATACCCTACACTCTATACCCTACACTCTACACTCTATACCTTACACTCTATACCCTACACTCTATACCCTACACTCTAAACTCTATACCCTACACTCTACACTCTATACCCTACACTCTATAACATACAATCTATACCCTACACTCTATACCCTACACTCTATACCCTACACTCTATACCATACACTCTACACCCTACACTCTATACCATACACTCTACACCATACACTCTATAGCATACACTCTATACCCTACACTATACACTCTATATCCTACACTCTATACCCTTCACTCTATACCCTACACTATACACTCTATACCCTACACTCTACACTTTATACCCTACACTCTATACCCTACACTCTATACCCTACACTCTACAACCTGCACTCTATACCCTACACTCTATACCCTACACTCTACACTCTATACCCTACACTCTATACCCTACACTCTACACTGTATACCATACACTCTATGCCCCACACTCTATACCCTAAACTCTACACTCTATACCCTACACTCTACACCCTAAGCTCTATACCATACACTCTATACCCTACACTCTACACTCTATACCCTACACTCTATACCCTACACTCTATACCCTACACCCTACGCTCTATAAGCTACACTCTATAACCTACACTCTATGCCCTACACTCTATAACCTACACTCTATACCCTACACTCTATACCCTACACTCTATACCCTACACTCTATACCCTACACTGTACACTCTATACCCTACACTCTATACCCTACACTCTATACCCTACACTCTATACCCTACACTCTATACCATACACTCTATACCATACACTCTATACACTACACTTTATACCCTAAACTCTACACTCTATACCCTACACTCTATAACATACACTCTATACACTACACTCTATACCTTACACTCTATACCCTACACTCTATACCCTGCACTCTACACCCTGCACTCTACACCCTGCACTCTACACCCAACACTCTATACCCTACACTCTACACCCTACACACTATACCCTACACTCTACACCCTACACTCTATAGCCTACACTCTATACCCTACACTCTATACCCTACACTCTATACCCTACACTCTACACTCTATACCCTACACTCTATACCATACACTCTATACCCTACACTCTATACCATACACTCTATACCATACACTCTACACCATACACTCTATACCCTGCACTCTATACCCTACACTCTATACCCTACACTCTATACCATACTCTCTATACCATACACTCTATACCCTACACTCTATACCCTACACTCTATACCCTAAACTCTACACTCTATACCCTACACTCTACACCCTAAACTCTATACCATACACTCTATACCCTACACTCTACACTCTATACCCTACACTCTATACCCTACACTCTATACCCTACACCCTACGCTCTATAAGCTACACTCTATAACCTACACTCTATACCCTACACTCTATGACCTACACTCTATACCCTACACTCTATACCCTACACTCTATACCCTACACTCTATACCCTACACTCTACACTCTATACCCTACACTCTATACCCTACACTCTATACCCTACACTCTATACCCTACACTCTACACTCTATACCATACACTCTATACCATACACTCTATACACTACACTCTATACCCTAAACTCTACACTCTATACCCTACACTCTATAACATACACTCTATACACTACACTCTATACCTTACACTCTATACCCTACACTCTATACCCTGCACTCTACACCCTGCACTCTACACCCTGCACTCTACACCCAACACTCTATACCCTACACTCTACACCCTACACTCTATACCCTACACTCTACACCCTACACTCTATAGCCTACACTCTATACCCTACACTCTATACCCTAGACTCTATACCCTACACTCTACACTCTATACCCTACACTCTATACCATACACTCTATACCCTACACTCTATACCATACACTCTATACCATACACTCTATACCCTACAGTCTATACCCTACACTCTATACCCTACACTCTGTACCATACTCTCTATACCATACACTCTATACCCTACACTCTATACCCTACACTCTATACCCTACACTCTACACCCTACACTCTATACCCTACACTCTATACCCTACACTCTATACCCTACACTCTAAACTCTATACCCTACACTCTACACTCTACACTCTATACTCTACACTCTATAACATGCACTCTATACCCTACACTCTATACCCTACACTCTATACCCTACACTCTATACCCTACACTCTACACTCTATACCCTACATTCTATACCATACACTCCACACCATACACTCTATAGCATACACTCTATACCCTACACTCTACACTCTATACCCTACACTCTATACCCTACACTCTACACTCTATACCCTACACTCTATAACATACACTCTATACACTACACTCTATACCTTACACTCTATACCCTACACTTTACATTCTACACCCTACACTCTACACTCTATTCCCTACACTCTATACCCTACACTCTACACTCTATACCCTACACTCTATACCCTACACTCTATACCCTACACTCTATACCCTACACTCTGTACCCTACACTCTACACTCTATACCATACACTCTATACCATACACTCTATACACTACACTCTATACCCTAAACTCTACACTCTATACCCTACACTCTATAACATACACTCTATACACTACACTCTATACCTTACACTCTATACCCTACACTCTATACCCTGCACTCTACACCCCGCACTCTACACCCAGCACTCTACACCCAACACTCTATACCCTACACTCTACACCCTACACTCTATACCCTACACTCTACACCCTACACTCTATAGCCTACACTCTATACCCTACACTCTATACCCTACACTCTATACCCTACACTCTACACTCTATACCCTACACTCTATACCATACACCCTATACCCTACACTCTATACCATACACTCTATACCATACACTCTATACCATACACTCTATACCCTGCACTCTATACCCTACACTCTATACCCTACACTCTATACCAGACTCTCTATACCATACACTCTATACCCTACACTCTATACCCTACACTCTATACCCTACACTCTACACCCTACACTCTAATCCCTACACTCTAATCCCTACACCCTACACTCTATACCCTACACTCTATACCCTACACTCTACACCCTACACTCTACACTCTATACCCTACACTCTATACCCTACACTCTATACCCTACACCCTACACTCTACACCCTACACTCTACACCCTACACTCTACACCCTACACTCTACACTCTATACCCTACACTCTACACCCTGCACTCTGTACCCTACACTCTACACTCTTTACCCTACACTCTATACCCTACACTCTACACTCTATAACTTACACTCTATACCCTACACTCTATACCCTACACTCTAAACTCTATACCCTACACTCTACACTCTATACCCTACACTCTATAACATACACTCTATACCCTACACTCTATACCCTACACTCTATACCCTAAACTCTATACCATACACTCTACACCCTACACTCTATACCATACACTCTACACCATACACTCTATAGCATACACTCTATACCCTACACTATACACTCTATATCCTACACTCTATACCCTTCACTCTATACCCTACACTGTACACTCTATACCCTACACTCTACACTTTATACCCTACACTCTATACCCTACACTCTACAACCTGCACTCTATACCCTACACTCTATACCCTACACTCTACACTCTATACCCTACACTCTATACCCTACACTCTATACCCTACACTCTACACTGTATACCATACACTCTATGCCCCACACTCTATACCCTAAACTCTACACTCTATACCCTACACTCTACACCCTAAGCTCTATACCATACACTCTATACCCTACACTCTACACTCTATACCCTACACTCTATACTCTACACTCTATACCCTACACCCTACGCTCTATAAGCTACACTCTATAACCTACACTCTATACCCTACACTCTATAACCTACACTCTATACCCTACACTCTATACCCTACACTCTATACCCTACACTCTATACTCTACACTCTACACTCTATACCCTACACTCTATACCCTACACTCTACACTCTATACCATACACTCTATACCATACACGCTATACACTACACTCTATACCATAAACTCTACACTCTATACCCTACACTCTATAACAGACACTCTATACACTACACTCTATACCTTACACTCTATACCCTACACTCTATACCCTGCACTCTACACCCTGCACTCTAAACCCTGCACTCTACACCCAACACTCTATACCCTACACTCTACACCCTACACTCTATACCCTACACTCTACACCCTACACTCTATTGCCTACACTCTATACCCTACACTCTATACCCTACACTCTACACTCAATACCCTACACTCTATACCATACACTCTATACCCTACACTCTATACCATACACTCTATACCATACACTCTATACCATACACTCTATACCCTACACTCTATACCCTACACTCTATACCATACTCTCTATACCATACACTCTATACCCTACACTCTATACCCTACACTCTATACCCTACACTCTACACCCTACACTCTATACCCTACACTCTATACCCTACACTCTAAACTCTATACCCTACACTCTACACTCTATACTCTACACTCTATAACATGCACTCTATACCCTACACTCTATACCCTACACTCTATACCCTACACTCTATACCCTACACTCTACACTCTATACCCTACACTCTATACCATACACTCTACACCATACACTCTATAGCATACACTCTATACACTACACTCTACACTCTATACCCTACACTCTATACCCTACACTATACACTCTAAACCCTACATTCTATACCCTACACTCTACAACGTGCACTCTATACCCTACACTCTATACCCTACACCCTACACTCTATACCCTACACTCTATACCCTACACTCTATACCCTACACTCTATACCCTACACTCTACACTCTATACCCTACACTCTATAACATACACTCTATACACTACACTCTATACCTTACACTCTATACCCTACACTTTACATTCTACACCCTACACTCTACACTCTATTCCCTACACTCTATACCCTACACTCTATACCCTACACTCTATACCCTACACTCTAATCCCTACACTCTAATCCCTACACTCTACACTCTATACCCTACACTCTATACCCTACACTCTATACCCTACACTCTACACCCTACACTCTACACCCTACACTCTAATCCCTACACTCTAATCACTACACTCTATACCCTACACTCTATACCCTACACTCTACACCCTACACTCTACACTCTATACCCTACACTCTATACCCTACACTCTATACCCTACACCCTACACTCTACACACTACACTCTACACCATACACTCTACACCCTACACTCTACACTCTATACCCTACACTCTACACCCTGCACTCTGTACCCTACACTCTACACTCTTTACCCTACACTCTATACCCTACACTCTATACCCTACACTCTACACTCTATACCTTACACTCTATACCCTACACTCTATACCCTACACTCTAAACTCTATACCCTACACTCTACACTCTATACCCTACACTCTATAACATACACTCTATACCCTACACTCTATACCCTACACTCTATACCCTACACTCTATACCATACACTCTACACCCTACACTCTATACCATACACTCTACACCATACACTCTATAGCATACACTCTATACCCTACACTATACACTCTATACCCTACACTCTATACCCTACACTCTATACCCTACACTATACACTCTATACCCTACACTCTACACTTTATACCCTACACTCTATATCCTACACTCTACAACCTGCACTCTATACCCTACACTCTACACTCTATACCCTACACTCTATACCCTACACTCTATACCCTACACCCTACCCTCTATAAGCTACACTCTATACCCTACACTCTATACCCTACACTCTATAACCTACACTCTATACCCTACACTCTATACCCTACACTCTATACCCTACACTCTATACCCTACAATCTACACTCTATACCCTACACTCTATACCCTACACTCTATACCCTACACTCTATACCCTACACTTTATACCCTACACTCTACACTCTATACCATACACTCTAAACCATACACTCTATACACTACACTCTATACCCTAAACTCTACACTCTATACCCTACACTCTATAACATACACTCTATACACTACACTCTATACCTTACACTCTATACCCTACACTTTGCACTCTACACCCTATACTCTACACTCTACATTCTATACCCTACACTCTATACCCTACACTCTACACTCTATAGCCTACACTCTATACCCTACACTCTATACCCTACACTCTATACCCTACACTCTATACACTACACTCTACACTTTATACCCTACGCTCTATACCATACACTCTATACCCTACACTCTACAACCTGCACTCTATACCCTACACTCTATACCCTACACTCTACACCCTACACTCTACACTCTACAGCCTACACTCTATACCCTACACTCTATACCCTACACTCTATACCCTACACTCTATACACTACACTCTACACTTTATACCCTACGCTCTATACCATACACTCTATACCCTACACTCTACAACCTGCACTCTATACCCTACACTCTATACCCTACACTCTACACCCTACACTCTATACCCTACACTCTTAACCCTACACTCTACACTCTATAACCTACACTCTATACCCTACACTCTACACTTTATACCCTACACTCTATACCATACACTCTATACCCTACACTCCATACCCTACACTCTACACTTTATACCCCACACTCTATACCATACACTCTATACCCTACACTCTACACCTTACACTCTATACCCTACATTCTATCCCCTACACTCTACACTCTATACCCTACACTCTACACTCTACTCTATACCCTACACTCTATACCCTACACTCTACACTCTATACCCTACACTCTACACCCTACACTCTATACCCTATACTCTATACCCTACACTCTATACCCTACACTCTAATCCCTACACTCTATACCCTACACTCTATACCATACACTCTACACCCTACACCCTACACTCTACACCCTACACCCTATACCCTACACTCTATACCCTACACTCTATACCCTACACTCTATACCCTACACTATACACTCTATACCCTACACTCTACGCGTTCTACCCTACACTCTATACCCTACACTCTATACCCTACACTCTATACCCTACACTCTACACTCTATACCCTACACTCTATACCATACACTCTATACCCTACACTCTATACCCTACACTCTATATCCTACACTCTATACCCTACACTCTATACCATACACTCATTACTCTACACCCTAAACTCTATACTCTACACTCTATACCATACACTCTATACCCTACACTCTATACACTACACTCTACACTCTATACCCTACACTCTATAGCCTACACTCTATACCCTACACTCTATACCCTACACTCTATACCCTACACCCTACACTCTATACCCTACACTCTATACCCTACACTCTACACTTTATACCCTACACTCTATACCATACACTCTATACCCTACACTCTATACCCTACACTCTACACTTTATACCCTACGCTCTATACCATACACTCTATACCCTACACTCTACAACCTGCACTCTATACCCTACACTCTATACCCTACACTCTACACCCTACACTCTACACTCTATAGCCTACACTCTATACCCTACACTCTATACCCTACACTCTATACCCTACACTCTATACACTACACTCTACACTTTATACCCTACGCTCTATACCATACACTCTATACCCTACACTCTACAACCTGCACTCTATACCCTACACTCTATACCCTACATTCTACACCCTACACTCTGTACCCTACACTCTTTACCCTACACTCTATACCCTACACTCCATACCCTACACTCTACACTTTATACCCCACACTCTATACCATACACTCTATACCCTACACTCTACACCTTACACTCTATACCCTACATTCTATCCCCTACACTCTATACCCTACACTCTACACTCTACTCTATACCCTACACTCTATACCCTACACTCTACACTCTATACCCTACACTCTACACCCTACACTCTAATCCCTACACTCTATACCCTACACTCTATACCATACACTCTACACCCTACACCCTACACTCTACACCCTACACCCTATACCCTACACTCTATACCCTACACTCTATACCCTACACTCTATACCCTACACTATACACTCTATACCCTACACTCTACGCGTTCTACCCTACACTCTATACCCTACACTCTATACCCTACACTCTATACCCTACACTCTACACTCTATACCCTACACTCTATACCATACACTCTATACCCTACACTCTATACGCTACACTCTATATCCTACACTCTATACCCTACACTCTATACCATACACTCATTACTCTACACTCTATACCCTAAACTCTATACTCTACACTCTATACCATACACTCTATACCCTACACTCTATACACTACACTCTACACTCTATACCCTACACTCTATAGCCTACACTCTATACCCTACACTCTATACCCTACACTTTATACCCTACACCCTACACTCTATACCCTACACTCTATACCCTACACTCTACACTTTATACCCTACACTCTATACCATACACTCTATACCCTACACTCTATACTCTACACTTTATACCCTACACTCTATACCATACACTCTATACCCTACACTCTATACCCTACACTCTATACCCTACACTCTATACCTTACACTAAAAACTCTATACCCTACATTCTACACTGTATACCATACACTCTATGCCCCACACTCTATACCCTAAACTCTACACTCTATACTCTACACTCTACACCCTAAGCTCTATGCCATACACTCTATACCCTACACTCTACACTCTATACCCTACACTCTATAATCTACACTCTATACCCTACACTCTATACCCTACACTCTATACCCTACACTCTATACCCTACACTCTACACTCTATACCCTACACTCTATACCCTACACTCTATATCCTACACTCTATACCCTACACTCTACACTCTATACCCTACACTCTATACCATACACTCTACACCCTACACTCTATACCATACACTCTATACCCTACACTCTACACCCTACACTTTATACCCTACACTCTACAATCTATACCCTACACTCTATTCCATACACTCTATACCCTACACTCTATACCCTACATGCTACACTCTATACTCTACACTCTATACCATACACTCTACACCCTACACTCTATACCATACACTCTATACCCTACACTCTACACCCTACACTTTATACCCTACACTCTACACTCTATACCCTACACTCTATACCCTACACTCTATATCCTACACTCTATACCCTACACTCTACAGTCTATACCCTACACTCTATACCCTACACTCTATACCCTACACTCTACTACCTACACTTTATACCCTACACTCTATACCATACACTCTATACCCTACACGCTACACTCTATACCCTACACTCTATACCCTACACTCTATACCCTACACTCTACACTCTATACCCTACACTCTATACCCTACATTCTATACCGTACACTCTATA
>NW_027193646.1:0-35362 GCF_032444005.1 Ranitomeya imitator | reverse complement strand
GCTTTTACCAATGCATAAAATGCATGGAGAAGTCATTTCGAATGACTGGTCCTCAGTGTTTGTGAGAACGATGACTGGATAAATTTTTTGGTGGTTTCTTGTTCAGTCCATAGGCCTACATCATGTGGCAAACCGGTGAGCATGTGGCTCTATTAGTATAGGAGATACCTGAAAACATATCACACTTTTCATCATAGTGCTTTTACCAATGCATAAAATGCATGGAGAAGTCATTTCGAATGACTGGTCCTCAGTGTTGTGAGAATGATGACTGGTTAAAATTTTTCGTGGTTTCTTGTTCAGTCCATAGGCCTACATATGTGGCAAACCGGTGGAGCATGTGGCTCTATTAGTATAGGAGATACCTGAAAACATATCACACTTTTCATCATAGTGCTTTTACCAATGCATAAAATTCATGGAGAAGTCATTTCGAATGACTGGTCCTCAGTGTTGTGAGAACGATGACTGGTTAAAATTTTGGTGGTTTCTTGTTCAGTCCATAGGCCTACATCATGTGGCAAACCGGTGAGCATGTGGCTCTATTAGTATAGGAGATACCTGAAAACATATCACACTTTTCATCATAGTGCTTTTACCAATGCATAAAATGCATGGAGAAGTCATTTCGAATGACTGGTCCTCAGTGTTGTGAGAATGATGACTGGTTAAAATTTTTGGTGGTTTCTTGTTCAGTCCATAGGCCTACATCATGTGGCAAACCGGTGAGCATGTGGCTCTATTAGTATAGGAGATACCTGAAAACATATCACACTTTTCATCATAGTGCTTTTACCAATGCATAAAATGCATGGAGAAGTCATTTCGAATGACTGGTCCTCAGTGTTGTGAGAACGATGACTGGTTAAAATTTTTGGTGGTTTCTTGTTCAGTCCATAGGCCTACATCATGTGGCAAACCGGTGAGCATGTGGCTTCTATTAGTATAGGAGATACCTGAAAACATATCACACTTTTCATCATAGTGCTTTTACCAATGCATAAAATGCATGGAGAAGTCATTTCGAATGACTGGTCTTCAGTGTTGTGAGAACGATGACTGGTTAAAATTTTTGGTGGTTTCTTGTTCAGTCCATAGGCCTACATCATGTGGCAAACCGGTGAGCATGTGGCTCTATTAGTATAGGAGATACCTGAAAACATATCACACTTTTCATCATAGTGCTTTTACCAATGCATAAAATGCATGGAGAAGTCATTTCGAATGACTGGTCCTCAGTGTTGTGAGAACGATGACTGGTTAAAATTTTTGGTGGTTTCTTGTTCAGTCCATAGGCCTACATCATGTGGCAAACCGGTGAGCATGTGGCTCTATTAGTATAGGAGATACCTGAAAACATATCACACTTTTCATCATAGTGCTTTTACCAATGCATAAAATGCATGGAGAAGTCATTCGAATGACTGGTCCTCAGTGTTGTGAGAACGATGACTGGATAAATTTTTGGTGGTTTCTTGTTCAGTCCATAGGCCTACATCATGTGGCAAACCGGTGAGCATGTGGCTCTATTAGTATAGGAGATACCTGAAAACATATCACACTTTTCATCATAGTGCTTTTACCAATGCATAAAATGCATGGAGAAGTCATTTCGAATGACTGGTCCTCAGTGTTGTGAGAATGATGACTGGTTAAAATTTTTCGTGGTTTCTTGTTCAGTCCATAGGCCTACATTATGTGGCAAACGGTGAGCATGTGGCTCTATTAGTATAGGAGATACCTGAAAACATATCACACTTTTCATCATAGTGCTTTTACCAATGCATAAAATGCATGGAGAAGTCATTTCGAATGACTGGTCCTCAGTGTTGTGAGAACGATGACTGGTTAAAATTTTTGGTGGTTTCTTGTTCAGTCCATAGGCCTACATCATGTGGCAAACCGGTGAGCATGTGGCTCGATTAGTATAGGAGATACCTGAAAACATATCACACTTTTCATCATAGTGCTTTTACCAATGCATAAAATGCATGGAGAAGTCATTTCGAATGACTGGTCCTCAGTGTTGTGAGAACGATGACTGGTTAAAATTTTTGGTGGTTTCTTGTTCAGTCCATAGGCCTACATCATGTGGCAAACCGGTGAGCATGTGGCTCTATTAGTATAGGAGATACCTGAAAACATATCACACTTTTCATCATAGTGCTTTTACCAATGCATAAAATGCATGGAGAAGTCATTTCGAATGACTGGTCCTCAGTGTTGTGAGAACGATGACTGGTTAAAATTTTTGGTGGTTTCTTGTTCAGTCCATAGGCCTACATCATGTGGCAAACGCGTGAGCATGTGGCTCTATTAGTATAGGAGATACCTGAAAACATATCACACTTTTCATCATAGTGCTTTTACCAATGCATAAAATGCATGGAGAAGTCATTTCGAATGACTGGTCCTCAGTGTTGTGAGAACGATGACTGGTTAAAATTTTGGTGGTTTCTTGTTCAGTCCATAGGCCTACATCATGTGGCAAACCGGTGAGCATGTGGCTCTATTAGTATAGGAGATACCTGAAAACATATCACACTTTTCATCATAGTGCTTTTACCAATGCATAAAATGCATGGAGAAGTCATTTCGAATGACTGGTCCTCAGTGTTGTGAGAACGATGACTGGTTAAAATTTTTGGTGGTTTCTTGTTCAGTCCATAGGCCTACATCATGTGGCAAACCGGTGAGCATGTGGCTCTATTAGTATAGGAGATACCTGAAAACATATCACACTTTTCATCATAGTGCTTTTACCAATGCATAAAATGCATGGAGAAGTCATTTCGAATGACTGGTCCTCAGTGTTGTGAGAACGATGACTGGATAAAATTTTTGGTGGTTTTCTTGTTCAGTCCATAGGCCTACATCATGTGGCAAACCGGTGAGCATGTGGCTCTATTAGTATAGGAGATACCTGAAACATATCACACTTTTCATCATAGTGCTTTTACCAATGCATAAAATGCATGGAGAAGTCATTTCGAATGACTGGTCCTCAGTGTTGTGAGAACGATGACTGGTTAAAATTTTTGGTGGTTTCTTGTTCAGTCCATAGGCCTACATCATGTGGCAAACCGGTGAGCATGTGGCTCTATTAGTATAGGAGATACCTGAAAACATATCACACTTTTCATCATAGTGCTTTTACCAATGCATAAAATGCATGGAGAAGTCATTTCGAATGACTGGTCCTCAGTGTTGTGAGAACGATGACTGGTTAAAATTTTTGGTGGTTTCTTGTTCAGTCCACAGGCCTACATCATGTGGCAAACCGGTGAGCATGTGGCTCTATTAGTATAGGAGATACCTGAAAACATATCACACTTTTCATCATAGTGCTTTTACCAATGCATAAAATGCATGGAGAAGTCATTTCGAATGACTGGTCCTCAGTGTTGTGAGAACGATGACTGGTTAAAATTTTTGGTGGTTTCTTGTTCAGTCCATAGGCCTACAGCATGTGGCAAACCGGTGAGCATGTGGCTCTATTAGTATAGGAGATACCTGAAAATATATCACACTTTTCATCATAGTGCTTTTACCAATGCATAAATGCATGGAGAAGTCATTCGAATGACTGGTCCTCAGTGTTGTGAGAACGATGACTGGTTAAAATTTTTGGTGGTTTCTTGTTCAGTCCATAGGCCTACAGCATGTGGCAAACCGGTGAGCATGTGGCTCTATTAGTATAGGAGGATACCTGAAAACATATCACACTTTTCATCATAGTGCTTTTACCAATGCATAAAATGCATGGAGAAGTCATTTCGAATGACTGGTCCTCAGTGTTGTGAGAACGATGACTGGTTAAAATTTTTGGTGGTTTCTTGTTCAGTCCATAGGCCTACATCATGTGGCAAACCGGTGAGCATGTGGCTCTATTAGTATAGGAGATTACCTGAAAACATATCACACTTTTCATCATAGTGCTTTTACCAATGCATAAAATGCATGGAGAAGTCATTTCGAATGACTGGTCCTCAGTGTTGTGAGAACGATGACTGGTTAAAATTTTTAGGTGTTTCTTGTTCAGTCCATAGGCCTACATCATGTGGCAAACCGGTGAGCATGTGGCTCTATTAGTATAGGAGATACCTGAAAACATATCACACTTTTTCATCATAGTGCTTTTACCAATGCATAAAATGCATGGAGAAGTCATTTCGAATGACTGGTCCTCAGTGTTGTGAGAACGATGACTGGTTAAAATTTTTGGTGGTTTCTTGTTCAGTCCACAGGCCTACATCATGTGGCAAACCGGTGAGCATGTGGCTCTATTAGTATAGGAGATACCTGAAAACATATCACACTTTTCATCATAGTGCTTTTACCAATGCATAAAATGCATGGAGAAGTCATTTCGAATGACTGGTCCTCAGTGTTGTGAGAACGATGACTGGTTAAAATTTTTGGTGTTTCTTGTTCAGTCCATAGGCCTACAGCATGTGGCAAACCGGTGAGCATGTGGCTCTATTAGTATAGGAGATACCTGAAAACTATATCACACTTTTCATCATAGTGCTTTTACCAATGCATAAAATGCATGGAGAAGTCATTTCGAATGACTGGTCCTCAGTGTTGTGAGAACGATGACTGGGTTAAATTTTTGGTGGTTTCTTGTTCAGTCCATAGGCCTACAGCATGTGGCAAACCGGTGAGCATGTGGCTCTATTAGTATAGGAGATACCTGAAAACATATCACACTTTTCATCATAGTGCTTTTACCAATGCATAAAATGCATGGAGAAGTCATTTCGAATGACTGGTCCTCAGTGTTGTGAGAACGATGACTGGTTAAATTTTTGGTGGTTTCTTGTTCAGTCCATAGGCCTACATCATGTGGCAAACCGGTGAGCATGTGGCTCTATTAGTATAGGAGATACCTGAAAACATATCACACTTTTCATCATAGTGCTTTTACCAATGCATAAAATGCATGGAGAAGTCATTTCGAATGACTGGTCCTCAGTGTTGTGAGAACGATGACTGGTTAAAATTTTTGGTGGTTTCTTGTTCAGTCCATAGGCCTACATCATGTGGCAAACCGGTGAGCATGTGGCTCTATTAGTATAGGAGATACCTGAAAACATATCACACTTTTCATCATAGTGCTTTTACCAATGCATAAAATGCATGGAGAAGTCATTTCGAATGACTGGTCCTCAGTGTTGTGAGAACGATGACTGGTTAAAATTTTTGGTGGTTTCTTGTTCAGTCCATAGGCCTACATCATGTGGCAAACCGGTGAGCATGTGGCTCTATTAGTATAGGAGATACCTGAAAACATATCACACTTTTCATCATAGTGCTTTTACCAATGCATAAAATGCATGGAGAAGTCATTTCGAATGACTGGTCCTCAGTGTTGTGAGAACGATGACTGGTTAAAATTTTTGGTGGTTTCTTGTTCAGTCCATAGGCCTACATCATGTGGCAAACCGGTGAGCATGTGGCTCTATTAGTATAGGAGATACCTGAAAACATATCACACTTTTCATCATAGTGCTTTTACCAATGCATAAAATGCATGGAGAAGTCATTTCGAATGACTGGTCCTCAGTGTTGTGAGAACGATGACTGGTTAAAATTTTTGGTGGTTTCTTGTTCAGTCCATAGGCCTACATCATGTGGCAAACCGGTGAGCATGTGGCTCTATTAGTATAGGAGATACCTGAAAACATATCACACTTTTCAATCATAGTGCTTTTACCAATGCATAAAATGCATGGAGAAGTCATTTCGAATGACTGGTCCTCAGTGTTGTGAGAACGATGACTGGTTAAAATTTTTGGTGGTTTCTTGTTCAGTCCATAGGCCTACATCATGTGGCAAACCGGTGAGCATGTGGCTCTATTAGTATAGGAGATACCTGAAAACATATCACACTTTTCATCATAGTGCTTTTACCAATGCATAAAATGCATGGAGAAGTCATTTCGAATGACTGGTCCTCAGTGTTGTGAGAACGATGACTGGTTAAAATTTTTGGTGGTTTCTTGTTCAGTCCATAGGCCTACATCATGTGGCAAACCGGTGAGCATGTGGCTCTATTAGTATAGGAGATACCTGAAAACATATCACACTTTTCATCATAGTGCTTTTACCAATGCATAAAATGCATGGAGAAGTCATTTCGAATGACTGGTCCTCAGTGTTGTGAGAACGATGACTGGTTAAAATTTTTGGTGGTTTCTTGTTCAGTCCATAGGCCTACATCATGTGGCAAACCGGTGAGCATGTGGCTCTATTAGTATAGGAGATACCTGAAAACATATCACACTTTTCATCATAGTGCTTTTACCAATGCATAAAATGCATGGAGAAGTCATTTCGAATGACTGGTCCTCAGTGTTGTGAGAACGATGACTGGTTAAAATTTTTGGTGGTTTCTTGTTCAGTCCATAGGCCTACATCATGTGGCAAACCGGTGAGCATGTGGCTCTATTGGTATAGGAGATACCTGAAAACATATCACACTTTTCATCATAGTGCTTTTACCAATGCATAAAATGCATGGAGAAGTCATTTCGAATGACTGGTCCTCAGTGTTGTGAGAACGATGACTGGATAAAATTTTTGGTGGTTTCTTGTTCAGTCCATAGGCCTACATCATGTGGCAAACCGGTGAGCATGTGGCTCTATTAGTATAGGAGATACCTGAAAACATATCACACTTTTCATCATAGTGCTTTTACCAATGCATAAAATGCATGGAGAAGTCATTTCGAATGACTGGTCCTCAGTGTTGTGAGAATGATGACTGGTTAAAATTTTTGGTGGTTTCTTGTTCAGTCCATAGGCCTACATCATGTGGCAAACCGGTGAGCATGTGGCTCGATTAGTATAGGAGATACCTGAAAACATATCACACTTTTCATCATAGTGCTTTTACCAATGTATAAAATGCATGGAGAAGTCATTTCGAATGACTGGTCCTCAGTGTTGTGAGAACGATGACTGGTTAAAATTTTTGGTGGTTTCTTGTTCAGTCCATAGGCCTACATCATGTGGCAAACCGGTGAGCATGTGGCTCTATTAGTATAGGAGATACCTGAAAACATATCACACTTTTCATCATAGTGCTTTTACCAATGCATAAAATGCATGGAGAAGTCATTTCGAATGACTGGTCCTCAGTGTTGTGAGAACGATGACTGGTTAAAATTTTTGGTGGTTTCTTGTTCAGTCCATAGGCCTACATCATGTGGCAAACCGGTGAGCATGTGGCTCTATTAGTATAGGAGATACCTGAAAACATATCACACTTTTCATCATAGTGCTTTTACCAATGCATAAAATGCATGGAGAAGTCATTTCGAATGACTGGTCCTCAGTGTTGTGAGAACGATGACTGGTTAAAATTTTTGGTGGTTTCTTGTTCAGTCCATAGGCCTACATCATGTGGCAAACCGGTGAGCATGTGGCTCTATTAGTATAGGAGATACCTGAAAACATATCACACTTTTCATCATAGTGCTTTTACCAATGCATAAAATGCATGGAGAAGTCATTTCGAATGACTGGTCCTCAGTGTTGTGAGAACGATGACTGGTTAAAATTTTTGGTGGTTTCTTGTTCAGTCCATAGGCCTACATCATGTGGCAAACCGGTGAGCATGTGGCTCTATTAGTATAGGAGATACCTGAAAACATATCACACTTTTCATCATAGTGCTTTTACCAATGCATAAAATGCATGGAGAAGTCATTTCGAATGACTGGTCCTCAGTGTTGTGAGAACGATGACTGGTTAAAATTTTTGGTGGTTTCTTGTTCAGTCCATAGGCCTACATCATGTGGCAAACCGGTGAGCATGTGGCTCTATTAGTATAGGAGATACCTGAAAACATATCACACTTTTCATCATAGTGCTTTTACCAATGCATAAAATGCATGGAGAAGTCATTTCGAATGACTGGTCCTCAGTGTTGTGAGAACGATGACTGGTTAAAATTTTTGGTGGTTTCTTGTTCAGTCCATAGGCCTACATCATGTGGCAAACCGGTGAGCATGTGGCTCTATTAGTATAGGAGATACCTGAAAACATATCACACTTTTCATCATAGTGCTTTTACCAATGCATAAAATGCATGGAGAAGTCATTTCGAATGACTGGTCCTCAGTGTTGTGAGAACGATGACTGGTTAAAATTTTTGGTGGTTTCTTGTTCAGTCCATAGGCCTACATCATGTGGCAAACCGGTGAGCATGTGGCTCTATTAGTATAGGAGATACCTGAAAACATATCACACTTTTCATCATAGTGCTTTTACCAATGCATAAAATGCATGGAGAAGTCATTTCGAATGACTGGTCCTCAGTGTTGTGAGAACGATGACTGGATAAAATTTTTGGTGGTTTCTTGTTCAGTCCATAGGCCTACATCATGTGGCAAACCGGTGAGCATGTGGCTCTATTAGTATAGGAGATACCTGAAAACATATCACACTTTTCATCATAGTGCTTTTACCAATGCATAAAATGCATGGAGAAGTCATTTCGAATGTCTGGTCCTCAGTGTTGTGAGAATGATGACTGGTTAAAATTTTTCGTGGTTTCTTGTTCAGTCCATAGGCCTACATCATGTGGCAAACCGGTGAGCATGTGGCTCTATTAGTATAGGAGATACCTGAAAACATATCACACTTTTCATCATAGTGCTTTTACCAATGCATAAAATGCATGGAGAAGTCATTTCGAATGACTGGTCCTCAGTGTTGTGAGAACGATGACTGGTTAAAATTTTTGGTGGTTTCTTGTTCAGTCCATAGGCCTACATCATGTGGCAAACCGGTGAGCATGTGGCTCGATTAGTATAGGAGATACCTGAAAACATATCACACTTTTCATCATAGTGCTTTTACCAATGCATAAAATGCATGGAGAAGTCATTTCGAATGACTGGTCCTCAGTGTTGTGAGAACGATGACTGGTTAAAATTTTTGGTGGTTTCTTGTTCAGTCCATAGGCCTACATCATGTGGCAAACCGGTGAGCATGTGGCTCTATTAGTATAGGAGATACCTGAAAACATATCACACTTTTCATCATAGTGCTTTTACCAATGCATAAAATGCATGGAGAAGTCATTTCGAATGACTGGTCCTCAGTGTTGTGAGAACGATGACTGGTTAAAATTTTTGGTGGTTTCTTGTTCAGTCCATAGGCCTACATCATGTGGCAAACCGGTGAGCATGTGGCTCTATTAGTATAGGAGATACCTGAAAACATATCACACTTTTCATCATAGTGCTTTTACCAATGCATAAAATGCATGGAGAAGTCATTTCGAATGACTGGTCCTCAGTGTTGTGAGAACGATGACTGGTTAAAATTTTTGGTGGTTTCTTGTTCAGTCCATAGGCCTACATCATGTGGCAAACCGGTGAGCATGTGGCTCTATTAGTATAGGAGATACCTGAAAACATATCACACTTTTCATCATAGTGCTTTTACCAATGCATAAAATGCATGGAGAAGTCATTTCGAATGACTGGTCCTCAGTGTTGTGAGAACGATGACTGGTTAAAATTTTTGGTGGTTTCTTGTTCAGTCCATAGGCCTACATCATGTGGCAAACCGGTGAGCATGTGGCTCTATTAGTATAGGAGATACCTGAAAACATATCACACTTTTCAATCATAGTGCTTTTACCAATGCATAAAATGCATGGAGAAGTCATTTCGAATGACTGGTCCTCAGTGTTGTGAGAACGATGACTGGTTAAAATTTTTGGTGGTTTCTTGTTCAGTCCATAGGCCTACATCATGTGGCAAACCGGTGAGCATGTGGCTCTATTAGTATAGGAGATACCTGAAAACATATCACACTTTTCATCATAGTGCTTTTACCAATGCATAAAATGCATGGAGAAGTCATTTCGAATGACTGGTCCTCAGTGTTGTGAGAACGATGACTGGTTAAAATTTTTGGTGGTTTCTTGTTCAGTCCATAGGCCTACATCATGTGGCAAACCGGTGAGCATGTGGCTCTATTAGTATAGGAGATACCTGAAAACATATCACACTTTTCATCATAGTGCTTTTACCAATGCATAAAATGCATGGAGAAGTCATTTCGAATGACTGGTCCTCAGTGTTGTGAGAACGATGACTGGATAAAATTTTTGGTGGTTTCTTGTTCAGTCCATAGGCCTACATCATGTGGCAAACCGGTGAGCATGTGGCTCTATTAGTATAGGAGATACCTGAAAACATATCACACTTTTCATCATAGTGCTTTTACCAATGCATAAAATGCATGGAGAAGTCATTTCGAATGACTGGTCCTCAGTGTTGTGAGAACGATGACTGGTTAAAATTTTTGGTGGTTTCTTGTTCAGTCCATAGGCCTACATCATGTGGCAAACCGGTGAGCATGTGGCTCTATTAGTATAGGAGATACCTGAAAACATATCACACTTTTCATCATAGTGCTTTTACCAATGCATAAAATGCATGGAGAAGTCATTTCGAATGACTGGTCCTCAGTGTTGTGAGAACGATGACTGGTTACAATTTTTGGTGGTTTCTTGTTCAGTCCATAGGCCTACATCATGTGGCAAACCGGTGAGCATGTGGCTCTATTAGTATAGGAGATACCTGAAAACATATCACACTTTTCATCATAGTGCTTTTACCAATGCATAAAATGCATGGAGAAGTCATTTCGAATGACTGGTCCTCAGTGTTGTGAGAACGATGACTGGTTAAAATTTTTGGTGGTTTCTTGTTCAGTCCACAGGCCTACATCATGTGGCAAACCGGTGAGCATGTGGCTCTATTAGTATAGGAGATACCTGAAAACATATCACACTTTTCATCATAGTGCTTTTACCAATGCATAAAATGCATGGAGAAGTCATTTCGAATGACTGGTCCTCAGTGTTGTGAGAACGATGACTGGTTAAAATTTTTGGTGGTTTCTTGTTCAGTCCATAGGCCTACAGCATGTGGCAAACCGGTGAGCATGTGGCTCTATTAGTATAGGAGATACCTGAAAATATATCACACTTTTCATCATAGTGCTTTTACCAATGCATAAAATGCATGGAGAAGTCATTTCGAATGACTGGTACTCAGTGTTGTGAGAACGATGACTGGTTAAAATTTTTGGTGGTTTCTTGTTCAGTCCATAGGCCTACAGCATGTGGCAAACCGGTGAGCATGTGGCTCTATTAGTATAGGAGATACCTGAAAACATATCACACTTTTCATCATAGTGCTTTTACCAATGCATAAAATGCATGGAGAAGTCATTTCGAATGACTGGTCCTCAGTGTTGTGAGAACGATGACTGGTTAAAATTTTTGGTGGTTTCTTGTTCAGTCCATAGGCCTACATCATGTGGCAAACCGGTGAGCATGTGGCTCTATTAGTATAGGAGATACCTGAAAACATATCACACTTTTCATCATAGTGCTTTTACCAATGCATAAAATGCATGGAGAAGTCATTTCGAATGACTGGTCCTCAGTGTTGTGAGAACGATGACTGGTTAAAATTTTTGGTGGTTTCTTGTTCAGTCCATAGGCCTACATCATGTGGCAAACCGGTGAGCATGTGGCTCTATTAGTATAGGAGATACCTGAAAACATATCACACTTTTCATCATAGTGCTTTTACCAATGCATAAAATGCATGGAGAAGTCATTTCGAATGACTGGTCCTCAGTGTTGTGAGAACGATGACTGGTTAAAATTTTTGGTGGTTTCTTGTTCAGTCCATAGGCCTACAGCATGTGGCAAACCGGTGAGCATGTGGCTCTATTAGTATAGGAGATACCTGAAAATATATCACACTTTTCATCATAGTGCTTTTACCAATGCATAAAATGCATGGAGAAGTCATTTCGAATGACTGGTCCTCAGTGTTGTGAGAACGATGACTGGTTAAAATTTTTGGTGGTTTCTTGTTCAGTCCATAGGCCTACAGCATGTGGCAAACCGGTGAGCATGTGGCTCTATTAGTATAGGAGATACCTGAAAACATATCACACTTTTCATCATAGTGCTTTTACCAATGCATAAAATGCAAGGAGAAGTCATTTCGAATGACTGGTCCTCAGTGTTGTGAGAACGATGACTGGTTAAAATTTTTGGTGGTTTCTTGTTCAGTCCATAGGCCTACATCATGTGGCAAACCGGTGAGCATGTGGCTCTATTAGTATAGGAGATACCTGAAAACATATCACACTTTTCATCATAGTGCTTTTACCAATGCATAAAATGCATGGAGAAGTCATTTCGAATGACTGGTCCTCAGTGTTGTGAGAACGATGACTGGTTAAAATTTTTGGTGGTTTCTTGTTCAGTCCATAGGCCTACATCATGTGGCAAACCGGTGAGCATGTGGCTCTATTAGTATAGGAGATACCTGAAAACATATCACACTTTTCATCATAGTGCTTTTACCAATGCATAAAATGCATGGAGAAGTCATTTCGAATGACTGGTCCTCAGTGTTGTGAGAACGATGACTGGTTAAAATTTTTGGTGGTTTCTTGTTCAGTCCATAGGCCTACATCATGTGGCAAACCGGTGAGCATGTGGCTCTATTAGTATAGGAGATACCTGAAAACATATCACACTTTTCAATCATAGTGCTTTTACCAATGCATAAAATGCATGGAGAAGTCATTTCGAATGACTGGTCCTCAGTGTTGTGAGAACGATGACTGGTTAAAATTTTTGGTGGTTTCTTGTTCAGTCCATAGGCCTACATCATGTGGCAAACCGGTGAGCATGTGGCTCTATTAGTATAGGAGATACCTGAAAACATATCACACTTTTCATCATAGTGCTTTTACCAATGCATAAAATGCATGGAGAAGTCATTTCGAATGACTGGTCCTCAGTGTTGTGAGAACGATGACTGGATAAAATTTTTGGTGGTTTCTTGTTCAGTCCATAGGCCTACATCATGTGGCAAACCGGTGAGCATGTGGCTCTATTAGTATAGGAGATACCTGAAAACATATCACACTTTTCATCATAGTGCTTTTACCAATGCATAAAATGCATGGAGAAGTCATTTCGAATGACTGGTCCTCAGTGTTGTGAGAACGATGACTGGTTAAAATTTTTGGTGGTTTCTTGTTCAGTCCATAGGCCTACATCATGTGGCAAACCGGTGAGCATGTGGCTCTATTAGTATAGGAGATACCTGAAAACATATCACACTTTTCATCATAGTGCTTTTACCAATGCATAAAATGCATGGAGAAGTCATTTCGAATGACTGGTCCTTAGTGTTGTGAGAACGATGACTGGTTAAAATTTTTGGTGGTTTCTTGTTCAGTCCATAGGCCTACATCATGTGGCAAACCGGTGAGCATGTGGCTCTATTAGTATAGGAGATACCTGAAAACATATCACACTTTTCATCATAGTGCTTTTACCAATGCATAAAATGCATGGAGAAGTCATTTCGAATGACTGGTCCTCAGTGTTGTGAGAACGATGACTGGTTAAAATTTTTGGTGGTTTCTTGTTCAGTCCACAGGCCTACATCATGTGGCAAACCGGTGAGCATGTGGCTCTATTAGTATAGGAGATACCTGAAAACATATCACACTTTTCATCATAGTGCTTTTACCAATGCATAAAATGCATGGAGAAGTCATTTCGAATGACTGGTCCTCAGTGTTGTGAGAACGATGACTGGTTAAAATTTTTGGTGGTTTCTTGTTCAGTCCATAGGCCTACAGCATGTGGCAAACCGGTGAGCATGTGGCTCTATTAGTATAGGAGATACCTGAAAATATATCACACTTTTCATCATAGTGCTTTTACCAATGCATAAAATGCATGGAGAAGTCATTTCGAATGACTGGTCCTCAGTGTTGTGAGAACGATGACTGGTTAAAATTTTTGGTGGTTTCTTGTTCAGTCCATAGGCCTACAGCATGTGGCAAACCGGTGAGCATGTGGCTCTATTAGTATAGGAGATACCTGAAAACATATCACTAGTGTTGAGCATTCCGATACCGCAAGTATCGGGTATCGGCCGATATTTGCGGTATCGGAATTCCGATACTGAATTCCGATACTTCCCGCGTATCGGATACCGGAATCGGAAGTTCCCAGAATTCAAATTGAACGCAGCAGCCAATGAGGAATGAATGAAAGTGTGGGCACATCCTGTTTAGCATGGTGGGCATGTAAGTACTGGCAAGGCTTGGATTGGCTGCTGAAATGATGTCACTCTGCACTATAAAAAAGCGCTGCCGCCATTTTGCGCTCACTCTGCTGTGATTTCAGTTAGGGACAGGACGCTGTGTTCTAACTGAGGGCCAGTTGAGCTAGCTAATTGCTTTATTTTCCTTTCCAAAGGCTAATTTAGCAAAACGCTGTGTGTTCTTCACTGTTCACCTTGCTCTTGCCTTGCAGCGCTGTTTTAACAGCGTTCTGCAAGGTCTCTGTGTGTGTGTGTGTGCAGCTCACTCTGTAGTCTGTGTGCAGCCATATACCCGGTTGTATTCAGCTCAGGGGGGGTTCACACTGCCTCACACAGTTGTTCTTTTTTGCTCTTAGTGCAGCCTGCTGCACATTTTTTCTCAAATTTCCTATTAGTGTTTTTCCACCAGTCTCCAGCTCTATTGTGGAAAAACACTACATAGGATAACCTAGAGGGGGGTTTTTGGGCCTTGCAGCGCCGTTTACGGCTGTCTGCACGGTCTCCGTGTGAGCCCAGCTCGCCCTGTAGTCTGTGTGCAGCCATAGCCGGTTGGATTCAGCTCAGGGTTCGTTACTGGCTCATACCTTGAGAAAAATTTTCCTTTTTTTCAAATAGTGCAGCCTGTTTAAAATTTGAAAAAAAAAATTCCTATTAGTGTCTTTCCACTCGTATCCAGCTAAATAGTGGAAAAACACTATATAGGATAACCTAGAGGAGGGTTTTTTGGCCTTGCAGCGCCGTTTACGGCTGTCTGCACGGTCTCCGTGTGAGCCCAGCTCGCCCTGTAGTCTGTGTGCAGCCATAGCCGGTTGGATTCAGCTCAGGGTTCGTTACTGGCTCATACCTTGAGAAAAATTTTCCTTTTTTTCAAATAGTGCAGCCTGTTTAAAATTTGAAAAAAAAAAAAATTCCTATTAGTGTCTTTCCACCAGTCTCCAGCTCAATTGTGGAAAAACACTACATAGGATAACCTAGAGGTTTTTTTGGGGGCCTTGCAGCGCCGTTTACGGCTGTCTGCACGGTCTCTGTGTGAGCGCAGCTCGCCCTGTAGTCTGTGTGCAGCCATAGCCGGTTGGATTCAGCTCAGGGTGCGTTACTGCCTCATACCTTGAAAAACAATTTCCTTTTTTTCAAATAGTGCAGCCAGTTTAAAATTTGAAAAAAAAAATTCCTATTAGTGTCTTTCCACTTGTATCCAGCTAAATAGTGGAAAAACACTATATAGGATAACCTAGAGGAGGGTTTCTTGGCCTTGCAGCGCCGTTTACGGCTGTCTGCACGGTCTCCGTGTGATTTAAACTAGCTCTGTAGCCCGATCTGCACCAAAAAAAAGGTTAAGTTCACCAAACACAACTTACACTTGTGTAGGCCACATTTGAAAAATAATAAAGTTTAGTCCACAATTTACAACATTAGTGTTTCTTACACCTGTTAGGAGGAGCATTACAGGAATAAGCACACTAAGGCCTTAGTACTTTTCTGCTTATCTTTATCTGTCAACCAAGATGAAGAGGGCAGGGAGTAAGGCACGTGGGCGTGGGCGCGGAGCAGGGAGAGGAGCAGGGAGAGGACGTGGTGATTCTGTGCCTGCTGCGGGCGCCGGTGACTCGTCGTCACTCAGTTTCAGCAGGGAACAGTCCTTCATGCGCAGCTTTGTCGGAGAGCGCCGTGCACCGCTGCTGCGTGAAGACCAAATTGAAGCCGTTGTCGGGTGGATGGCAGCTAACGCCTCGGCATCGACTTCAGTTAGTGCCACATCCTCTCAGGCACAGAGCACTGGAGAGCAGCCATCTGTCTCTTCACCACCTGCCAAATTGGCCAGGCAGTCAGAGAGCCCAGGACAGGAGCCGTCTCTACTTCTGTTCTCTGAATCTCTTGGCTTGGAAACAGGGGGCCAGCCAAGCAGCATTGGAGAAATGGAAGAAGAGGCAGTGTGCAGTGATGCCCAACACCTTTTTCTCTCTGACTCTGAAGAGGCAGGTGGGCCAGTGCCTCCGGTGACCACAGCGCAGTACGCATCTGATGATGAAACTCAGGTGCCGCTTTCTCGTGCGTACTGTGCTGCTGAGACTACCCAGGAGGAGCAGTTGGTGGCAGAGGGTAGTGGAGATGATGAGGTCCTTGACCCATCGTGGCGTGAGGAACAGGAAGGTGGTGGGAGCAGCTCAGAGGAAGAGCTTCCTCTTACGGGCCAAAGAGGGAGAGGGAGGGGGAAGACTGCTGAGCCTGTAGCCTCCACTTTGGCACCCGTTAGGAGCCTGTCTCTTTCCAAAGCCAAAAAGGGCGCTCCCAAGACTTGCAGTGCCTGGTCCTTTTTTGACACAGTTGCAGATGACATTTGTTTTGTCAAATGCAAGCTGTGTCATCATAAAGTAAAAAGAGGGAAAAATGTCAGCAACCTCAATACCACAAATATGTGGAAACATGTGCGGACCAGGCACGCGGTGGAGTTACAGAAACACACTGAAGATGTAGGCCAACCAACAGCGGCAGCTACCACCTCTTCAGCTCGTGTTGCCTCTTCCTCCAGCTCACGCACAGCTGGTTTGGCTTCCTCCCAGAGACCTTGTGTAATTCCACCCACAGCACCACCTTCCCAGTCATCCTCACACTCCCAGTCTACTCTACAGCCATCGGTAGTACAGGCATGGGAGAAAAGGCGGGCATTCTCGGCCAACCACCCCCGAGCACAGGCTCTGAATGCAGGCATTGCCAAACTGTTGTCCCTGGAAATGCTCTCGTTCAGGCTGGTGGAGACTGACAGCTTCCGTGACTTGATGGCATTGGCAGTCCCACAGTACAAGGTGCCCAGCCGCTTTTACTTCAGCAGGCAGGCTGTCCCTGCCCTGCACAGGCATGTTGAGGCAAACATAAAACATGCGCTACTGAACGCCGTCAGTAGCAAGGTCCACCTCACCACCGATGCGTGGACCAGTCAGCATGGACAGGGGCGATATGTTTCCCTCACTGCCCATTGGGTTAATGTTGTTGAGCCAGGTACAGATCGTGCGAGTGGCGCAGGACGTGTCCTGCCCACTCCAAGGATTGCAGGAATCCAGTCTGTACGCATCGACTCCTCCTCTTACACCAGTTCCTCTGATTCCTCTCTGCAGGATCCGTCACAGTCCACCCCCACATGGACCCGTGAACGTTTACCTATGACCGACATGAGCACAGCCGTGGCCAAACGTCAGCAGGCCGTCTTGAAACTAGTTTCATTGGGGCATCGAAGCCACACAGCGCAGGAGCTCTGGAATGCCATAAAGCAGGAGAGCGATGTGTGGTTACTGCCAGCGAATCTCCAGCCAGGCATGGTAGTGTGTGACAATGGCCGAAATCTGGTGGCAGCTTTGGCCCTTGGCAACCTCACTCACATCCCATGTCTGGCACATGTGCTCAATTTGGTTGTGCAGAGTTTTCTGAGGGACTATCCGGATCTTGATGCCCTGCTGCACAAGGTCCGCCTAGAGTGTGCTCACTTGCGGCGTTCCAGCTTGGCCAGATCCCGCATTGCTGCTCTGCAGCGCCGATTCCGCCTTCCAGAACACCGCATCATATGTGACCTACCTACCCGGTGGAATTCCACGTTACATATGTTGGAGCGGTTGTGTGAGCAGCAGCAAGCAGTTATGGAGTACCAGCTGCATCAGGCGCAAAGAAGTCGCAGTCAGCGCCGATCAGACTTCACAACCACAGAGTGGGCCACTATGAAGGACGTCTGCCAGGTTTTGCGTCCTTTTGATTATTCCACGCGGATGGCAAGTGCAGATGATGCACTAGTCAGCATGACTGTCCCCCTTATCTGCCTGCTTCAGCAAACTTTGCAAGGGTTAAGGGATGATGTGGTGGAAGAGGTGGAGGATGAGGAGTCACCTTTTCCATCAGCTTCTGGAGAGTCAGCGCCACGTGGTTCCTCACAAAGGGGTACGCAGGGGCCAATTTGTGAGGAGGATGAGGAGGAGTCAATGGAGGAGGAAGAGCTCCGTCCAGAGGAGGGAGTGACACAATTGTCCAGTGGTCAGTGTGTACAGCGAGGGTGGGGTGATGACGAGCGGGCAGAGATCATGTCTCAAGCAGGGGACAGCGTTTCTGGGCCGGTTGGCACTCTGCAGCACATGGTGGATTTCATGCTGCAGTGCCTGAGAAACGACCGCCGCATCGACCACATTCTCAACATGCCTGATTATTGGGTGTTCACCCTCCTCGATCCTCGCTACCGGGACAACGTCCAAAACCTCATCCCTGCGTTGACCCGGGAGCGTAAATTGCGGGAGTACCACGACACACTGGTGAATTCCATCATCTTCTCCTGTCCAACTGAGAGGAGTGCTGCTAGTGCTTTACAAAGCAGCTCAGTGCGTCGAGGCAGTGGGGGAGGCTCTGCCCAAAGAGGGAGCAGAAGCAGTGCCTCTGCCCAAGGCAAGCCCAGTATGGCACAACTCTGGCACACTTTTGTGTGCCCGCCCCAAATGTCTACACCATCACCGGCGGCTCCAGTCAGCAGGAGGCAACGGTTCCGTCAGATGGTGACAGACTACATGGCTTGCCCTCTTACTGTACTCCCAGACGGCTCTTCCCCGTTCAAGTTTTGGGTCTCTAAGCTGGATACATGGCCAGAGCTAAGCCAGTATGCATTGGAGGTGCTGGCTTGCCCTGCGGCTAGTGTCTTATCGGAACGTGTCTTTAGTGCCGCAGGTGGTGTACTAACAGACCGTCGCATGCGACTATCCTCCGATAACGTTGACCGGCTTACTTTCCTGAAAATGAACCAGGCCTGGATCTCGCAGGAATTTGCCACTCCTCTGCCTGATTAAGTAATTGGGTGTCATCCAGGTCTCCTGCTGTGTTCATCTTTCTACCACCTGAACTGCTATTCCTGGGCTCCAACACCGCCAGTTGCGGCTCAGAAGTGCAGGCTGCACAGTAAAAACATACGACCCAGTGTTATTGGGTTTCAGTAACGTCAGCTGATCCCCAGCTGTGTAGCCGGCAATGTGTCCTGCGACCGCCACGCTGGCACAACAACCTAAATGTAAGGGAACCTCTCCCCCCCCCCCCCCCGTCGTTTGTTACTGAAAGAGCCATCTTGTGCAGCAGTAATGCTGCGCAAGGAAAAGGTAGCTCTTTTTTTTTAGCTCTTTGCACACGCAGAACTTAACACTTATAAAATGTGTTCACTGATACCGTTATACCGTCCCGGAGCTGGGACTTTCCTTCGTAATGTGACGCAGCACAGCCGTCATTCCTACCCCCTTGGTGCCATGCGCTGCCTCCTCAGCGTTGTTTTAAGCTGTCACGGAGCCTGCGCTGTTCTGTTATCCCTTGGGCATGCCCTATTTGCGCTGCCTGTCTTCTGACATAATTTGGTGTCAGGCTGGCTGCGCCTGTGCGGCCGCGGTGCCCGAGATCCCGCCTCGCAGTGTCTTCTGATTGAGTCACACTGCGGGCCTGGGATCCATGGGCATGCGCAGTGCATATCTTCCCCTCGGGCTCTCGCTCATTTCCCTCCGCCTTCTTTAGACTGTGCGCCGTCAGCTGATCCCTAGCATGCCACGGCCGTGACACCGCACAGTCTGAAGAAGAGGGAAGGAGGGGAGTGAGAGTCGAGGTTATGCACTGTGCATGCCCATGGTTCCAAGGCCCGCAGTGGGATTACGTTAGATGAGACTGCGAGGTGGGATCTGGAGCAGCGTGGACGCACAGGCACTGACAGCCTGACACCAAATTATGTCAGAAGACAGGCAGCGCTAATTGGGCATGGCCAAGGGCTAACAGAACAGCGGAGGCTCCGTGGCAGCTTAAAACAACGCTGAGGAGGCAGCGCACGGCATCAAGGGGATAGGAATGACAGCTGTGCTGTGTCCCATTACGAAGGAAATTCGCACCTCCGGAACGGTTTAACGGTATAAAGGGACACATTTTTAGTGTTTACTTCGGTGTTTGCAAGGAGCATAATTAAAAGAGCAACCTTTTCCTTTTGCATCCTTAGTGCTGCACAACATGGCTCTTTCAGCTACAAACGTCTTGGGGGGGGGGGTTAAAGGTTTCCTTTCAACTTGCTCCAATCAGGCTTCGGCCTACACTCTGTTCCTCTGCTCCTCCTGCTGTCCCTGGGCTCTAACACCGCCAGTTGGTGCCTGGAAGTGCTGTGTGCACAGTAAACAGTCGCTCCTCTGTTATTGGGGTTCAGTAACGTCAGCTGATCCCCAGCTGTGTGTGCGGCAATACCTCCAATCTGCTCCTCCTGCTGTCCCTGGGCTCTAACACCGCCAGTTGGTGCCTGGAAGTGCTGTGTGCACAGTCAACAGTCGCTCCTCTGTTATTGGGGTTCAGTAACGTCAGCTGATCCCCAGCTGTGTGTGCGGCAATACCTCCAATCTGCTCCTCCTGCTGTCCCTGGGCTCTAACACCGCCAGTTGGTGCCTGGAAGTGCTGTGTGCACAGTCAACAGTCGCTCCTCTGTTATTGGGGTTCAGTAACGTCAGCTGATCCCCAGCTGTGTGTGCGGCAATACCTCCAATCTGCTCCTCCTGCTGTCCCTGGGCTCTAACACCGCCAGTTGGTGCCTGGAAGTGCTGTGTGCACAGTCAACAGTCGCTCCTCTGTTATTGGGGTTCAGTAACGTCAGCTGATCCCCAGCTGTGTGTGCGGCAATACCTCCAATCTGCTCCTCCTGCTGTCCCTGGGCTCTAACACCGCCAGTTGGTGCCTGGAAGTGCTGTGTGCACAGTCAACAGTCGCTCCTCTGTTATTGGGGTTCAGTAACGTCAGCTGATCCCCAGCTGTGTATCCGGCAACGTGTCATGCGACCGCCACGCTGGCACAACTAAAATGTAAGGGGACCTGTCCCCCCCCCCCCCTAGGCGTTTGTTACTGAAAGAGCCACCATGTGCAGCACTAATACTGCACAAGGGAAAGGTCGCTCTTGAAATTATGCTCCTTGCAAACGCTGAACTACACACTCATGTAATGTGTCCCCTCACACCGTCCAACCGTCCCGGAGGTGGGACTTTCCTTTGTAATGTGACGCAGCACAGCCGTCATTGCTACCCCCTTGGCACCGTGCGCTGCCTCCTTAGCGTTGTTTGATTCCGTCATGGACCCTGCGCTGTTATGTTATCCCTTGGCCATGCACAGTTTGCGCTGCCCGTCCTCTGACATCATTTGTTGTCGTCCTGGCTGCGCCTGTGCGTCCACGCTGCCCGAAATCACACCTCGCAGTGTCGTCTAATGTGATCCCACAGTGGGCCTGGTATCCATGGCCATGCGCAGTGCATATACTAGCCTCTCACTCCCCTTCTTCACGCTTCTTCAGACTAGGCGGCGTCAGCTGATCCCTAATAGCATGCCACGGCCGTGACGCCGCACAGTCTGAAGAAGCAGGAAGGAGGTGAGTGAGAGGCGATGATATGCACTGCGCATGCCCATGGATCCCTGGCCCGCAGTGGGACTACATTAGATGACACTGCAAGGTTGGATCTCGGGCAGCTTGGACGCACAGGCACTGCCAGCCTGACACCTACATGATGTCAGAAGACGGGCACCGCTAACTGTGCATGGCCAAGGGATAACATTACAGTGCGGGCTCCGTGACAGAACCAAACAACGTTGAGGAGGTGGTGCCCGGCACCAAGGGGGTTGGAATGACGGCTGTGCTGTGTCACATTACAAAGGAAAGTCCCACTTCCGGGATGGTTTGACGGTGTGAGGGGACACATTATATGAGTGTGTACTTCAGCGTTTGCAAGGAGCATAATTTTCGGAGCCACCATTTTCCATGTGCAGTATTACTGCTGTACAAGATGGCTCTTTCAGCAACAAATGCCTGGGGGGGGGGGGTTAAAGGTTCCCTTTCAACTTGCTCCACTGCAGGCTTCGGCCTACACTCTGCTCCTCTTTGATTCCCTGGGTTTCAACACTGTCAGTTGCCACCTGGAAGTGTTGTCTACACAGAAAAAAACACTAGGTGATGTGTCAGTGGGGTTCAGCACCGCCAGCTGTTCCCCTGCTGTGTAGTCGGCAACGTGTCCAGCACAAGCCACGCTGGCACAACAGAACAAAAGCTGCCACCAGTGCAGGCTTCGGCCTACACTCTGCTCCTCTCCTCCTCCTGCTGACCCTGGGCTCAAACACCGCTAGTTTTTGCCCGGAAGTGCTAGCTGCACAGAGAAAAACACCAGCCAATGTGTTAGTGGGGTTCAGCAACGCCAGCTGTTCCCCTGCTGTGTAGCCGGCAACGTGACCTGCAAACGCCATGCAGGCACAGGAACTGAAATTAAAAGGGAACCTGGCCCCACCCCCCCAGGTGTTTCTATGTATAACAGCCACCTAGTACAGCAGTACTGCTGCATTTGTACAAGGTGGCTGACTTTTTCTCCTTGCCCACGTGGAACTCAACACGTACAAAATGTGTCTCATTGAGACCATTCCACTGTCCCTGAGGTGTGACTTTCCTTTGTAATGATACGCAGCACCCCCCTTGGTAGCGTTTCCCGTCTTTTGTCATCATGGTTAGCTGGCTGCGCCTGTGCATCCGCCCTGCTAGAAACAACGCCCCTCGTTGTCATATTTATTTTGTCAGCGAGGGTGTGGTTTATGGGCACGAGCAGTGCATATGTTCGCCTGTCTTAACTCATCTCCTTCCGCCTTCTTCAGACTGTGCGGCCTCCTGGCCGTGGTAGGCGATAAGGGATCAGCTGAGGCCGCCCAGTCTGGAGCAGGTGTAAGGACATGTGTAAGCGGCAAACCTATTTACTGCACAAGGCCACGAATCCCAGCCACGCAGTGTGATTTTTTGAAAACACACTGTGGGTCTGGGATTCATGTCCATCGCTAACCGCAACGGCCGACATGAAATGAGGTCAGAAGACAGGAAGCGCTCACAGCGCATGGCCAAGGGATCACAATAGCGCAGACTCCTGTACAGCAAATAACAACGCTCAGGAATCTGCGCCCAGTACCTAGGTGCAAATTTTGACACCTGTGCTGCGTCTCGTTAAAAAGACAAGTCACGCCTCCACAACTGTTTGACAGTATATTGGGCTAAATAGTGTACGTGTTTTAGTCAGCGTGTGCAAGGAGCAAAACAAATAGAGCAACCTTTTACTTGTGCAGCATTAATGCTGCACAAGGTGTGGCTCTTGTACCTTGCAACACCTGAGGGGGGGGTTAAAGGTAACCTTTGAAATTGGTTCAACTAGGCTTCGGCCTACACTCTGCTCCTCTACTCCTCCTGCTGACCCTGGGCTCAAACACCGCTAGTTTTTGCCCGGAAATGCTAGCTGCACAGAGAAAAACACCAGCCAATGTGTTAGTGGGGTTCAGCACCGCCAGCTGTTCCCCTGCTGTGTAGTCGGCAACGTGTCCAGCACAAGCCACGCTGGCACAACAGAACAAAAGCTGCCACCAGTGCAGGCTTCGGCCTACACTTTGCTCCTCTCCTCCTCCTGCTGACCCTGGGCTCAAACAACGCCAGTTTCTGCCCGGACATGCTAGCTGCACAGAGAAAAACACCAGCCAATGTGTTAGTGGGGTTCAGCACCGCCTGCTGTTCCCCCGCTGTGTAGCCGGCATCGTGTCCAGCACAAGCCACGCTGGCACAACCGACCAAAAGCTGCCACCAGTGCAGGCTTCGGCCTACACTTTGCTCCTCTCCTCCTCCTCCTGCTGACCCTGGGCTCTAACACCGCTAGTTTTTGCCCGGACATGCAATCTGCACAGAGAAAAACACCAGTCAATGTGTCAGTGGGGTTCAGCAACGCCAGCTGTTCCCCTGCTGTGTAGCTTGCAACGTGACCTGCAAACGCCACGCAGGCACATGAACTGAAATTGAAGGGAGCCTGCCCCCCACCCACAGGTGTTTCTATGTATATCAGCCACCTTGTACAGCAGTACTGCTGCATTTGTACGAGGTGGCTGACTTTTTCTCCTTGCCCACGTGGAACTCAACACGTACAAAATGTGTCTCATTAGAGACCATTCCACTGTCCCTGAGGTGTGACTTTCCTTTCTAATGATACGCAGCACCCCCCTTGGTAGCGCTTCCCGTCTTCTGACATCATTGGTTGGCTACTTGCGCCTGTTCGTCCGCCCTGCCTGAATAAAATGCTCCTCGTTGTCTTAATTATTTTGACTGCGAGGGTGTGATTGATGGGCACGAGCAGTGCATATCTTCGCCTGTCTTAACTCATCTCCTTCCGCCTTCTTCAGACTGTGCAGCCTCATGGCCGCGGCATGCGAGAAGGGATCAGCAGAGGCCGCCCAGTCTGAAGCAGGTGTAAGGACGTGTGTGAGCGGCCAAAATATTTACTGCTCAAGGCCACGAATCCCAGCACCGCAGTGTGGCTTTATGAAAAGACACTGTGGGTCTGGGATTTATGGCCATCGTTAACCGCACCGGCCAACATGAAATGAGGTCATAAGATGGGCAGCGCTAACAGGGCATTGCCAAGGGATAACACAAGAGCGCAGACTCCTGTACAGCAAATAACAACGCTCAGGAAGCTGCGCCAAGCACCAAGGCGTTATTTTGGACACCTGTGCTGCGTCTCATCAAAAAACCAAGTCACGCATCCACTACAGTTTGACTGTAGAATGGGGTAAATTGTGTATGTCTTTCATTCAGCGTGTGCAAGTAGACAAATTAATAGAGCAACCTTTCACTTGTGCAGCATTAATACTGCACAAGGTGTGTCTCTTGTACTTTGTAACACCTGAGGGGGGGGTTAAAGGTTTCCTTTGAAATTGGTTCAACTAGGCTTCGGCCTACACTCTGCTCCTCTCCTCCTCCTCCTGCTTCAACACGGGCTCTAACATCGCAAGTTTTTGCCCGCAAGTGCTAGCTGCACAGATTAAAACACACGCCATTGTGTTAGTGGGGTTCAGCAACGCCAGCTGTTCCCCCAGTGTGTAGCCGGCAAAGTGTCCTGCAAACGCAACGCAGACACAAAGCTGCCTCCAGTGCAGGCTTCGGCCTACACTCATCTCCCCCTGCTTACCCTTTGCTCCAACACCGCTAGTTGGGGCTCTAGGAAGACAATCTTTAATAGGCAAGGCAACGCATCCGGGTTCCAGCACCGCCAGCTGGTTCTCGGCAGTGTTCTTGTCACAGGTACTCCCTCGTGCCAAGCCTGGTTTCAGCACCGTCAGCTGTTTCCGGGTTGTGTCAACTTCACTGAGACGCCTATGCTTGCCCCGTCGTGGGGCGGTCGAGTTAGCCAACTCCAGGGTGCCTCCAGTTTAGGAGCTTCCTATGTGGGCTGCGTGAACTGGTAGTCAAGGCTGGTTCTGTAGTGCCAGTAGGCCCAGCTCCCCCTGTAGGACTGTTGGGGTTCGGTAACTGCGGCTGCCTCGCGGCCTAGCTGTTCTCTCCTCTCCTGTGGGCCTTGGGGTCCACCACCTGGTTCCAGCACCGTCAGCTGGTTCCGGGCCGAGCCTTTGGCTTAGGTGCCTCCTCCTGGGTATCCGAGTTCCGCCAACGCCAGGCGGTCCTTGGTAGTGCTTTTAAGCGCGGGCACCTACAGCTTAGTAACCGGGTTCCAGCACCGTCAGCTGGTCCTCGGTCGTGCCATTGGCTCTTGCACACTGGGGCAACGCATCCGGGTTCCAGCACCGCCAGCTGGTTCTCGGCAGTGTTCTTGTCACAGGTACTCCCTCGTGCCAAGCCTGGTTTCAGCACCGTCAGCTGTTTCCGGGTTGTGTCAACTTCACTGAGACGCCTATGCTTGCCCCGTCGTGGGGCGGTCGAGTTAGCCAACTCCAGGGTGCCTCCAGTTTAGGAGCTTCCTATGTGGGCTGCGTGAACTGGTAGTCAAGGCTGGTTCTGTAGTGCCAGTAGGCCCAGCTCCCCCTGTAGGACTGTTGGGGTTCGGTAACTGCGGCTGCCTCGCGGCCTAGCTGTTCTCTCCTCTCCTGTGGGCCTTGGGGTCCACCACCTGGTTCCAGCACCGTCAGCTGGTTCCGGGCCGAGCCTTTGGCTTAGGTGCCTCCTCCTGGGTATCCGAGTTCCGCCAACGCCAGGCGGTCCTTGGTAGTGCTTTTAAGCGCGGGCACCTACAGCTTAGTAACCGGGTTCCAGCACCGTCAGCTGGTCCTCGGTCGTGCCATTGGCTCTTGCACACTGGGGCAACGCATCCGGGTTCCAGCACCGCCAGCTGGTTCTCGGCAGTGTTCTTGTCACAGGTACTCCCTCGTGCCAAGCCTGGTTTCAGCACCGTCAGCTGTTTCCGGGTTGTGTCAACTTCACTGAGACGCCTATGCTTGCCCCGTCGTGGGGCGGTCGAGTTAGCCAACTCCAGGGTGCCTCCAGTTTAGGAGCTTCCTATGTGGGCTGCGTGAACTGGTAGTCAAGGCTGGTTCTGTAGTGCCAGTAGGCCCAGCTCCCCCTGTAGGACTGTTGGGGTTCGGTAACTGCGGCTGCCTCGCGGCCTAGCTGTTCTCTCCTCTCCTGTGGGCCTTGGGGTCCACCACCTGGTTCCAGCACCGTCAGCTGGTTCCGGGCCGAGCCTTTGGCTTAGGTGCCTCCTCCTGGGTATCCGAGTTCCGCCAACGCCAGGCGGTCCTTGGTAGTGCTTTTAAGCGCGGGCACCTACAGCTTAGTAACCGGGTTCCAGCACCGTCAGCTGGTCCTCGGTCGTGCCATTGGCTCTTGCACACTGGGGCAACGCATCCGGGTTCCAGCACCGCCAGCTGGTTCTCGGCAGTGTTCTTGTCACAGGTACTCCCTCGTGCCAAGCCTGGTTTCAGCACCGTCAGCTGTTTCCGGGTTGTGTCAACTTCACTGAGACGCCTATGCTTGCCCCGTCGTGGGGCGGTCGAGTTAGCCAACTCCAGGGTGCCTCCAGTTTAGGAGCTTCCTATGTGGGCTGCGTGAACTGGTAGTCAAGGCTGGTTCTGTAGTGCCAGTAGGCCCAGCTCCCCCTGTAGGACTGTTGGGGTTCGGTAACTGCGGCTGCCTCGCGGCCTAGCTGTTCTCTCCTCTCCTGTGGGCCTTGGGGTCCACCACCTGGTTCCAGCACCGTCAGCTGGTTCCGGGCCGAGCCTTTGGCTTAGGTGCCTCCTCCTGGGTATCCGAGTTCCGCCAACGCCAGGCGGTCCTTGGTAGTGCTTTTAAGCGCGGGCACCTACAGCTTAGTAACCGGGTTCCAGCACCGTCAGCTGGTCCTCGGTCGTGCCATTGGCTCTTGCACACTGGGGCAACGCATCCGGGTTCCAGCACCGCCAGCTGGTTCTCGGCAGTGTTCTTGTCACAGGTACTCCCTCGTGCCAAGCCTGGTTTCAGCACCGTCAGCTGTTTCCGGGTTGTGTCAACTTCACTGAGACGCCTATGCTTGCCCCGTCGTGGGGCGGTCGAGTTAGCCAACTCCAGGGTGCCTCCAGTTTAGGAGCTTCCTATGTGGGCTGCGTGAACTGGTAGTCAAGGCTGGTTCTGTAGTGCCAGTAGGCCCAGCTCCCCCTGTAGGACTGTTGGGGTTCGGTAACTGCGGCTGCCTCGCGGCCTAGCTGTTCTCTCCTCTCCTGTGGGCCTTGGGGTCCACCACCTGGTTCCAGCACCGTCAGCTGGTTCCGGGCCGAGCCTTTGGCTTAGGTGCCTCCTCCTGGGTATCCGAGTTCCGCCAACGCCAGGCGGTCCTTGGTAGTGCTTTTAAGCGCGGGCACCTACAGCTTAGTAACCGGGTTCCAGCACCGTCAGCTGGTCCTCGGTCGTGCCATTGGCTCTTGCACACTGGGGCAACGCATCCGGGTTCCAGCACCGCCAGCTGGTTCTCGGCAGTGTTCTTGTCACAGGTACTCCCTCGTGCCAAGCCTGGTTTCAGCACCGTCAGCTGTTTCCGGGTTGTGTCAACTTCACTGAGACGCCTATGCTTGCCCCGTCGTGGGGCGGTCGAGTTAGCCAACTCCAGGGTGCCTCCAGTTTAGGAGCTTCCTATGTGGGCTGCGTGAACTGGTAGTCAAGGCTGGTTCTGTAGTGCCAGTAGGCCCAGCTCCCCCTGTAGGACTGTTGGGGTTCGGTAACTGCGGCTGCCTCGCGGCCTAGCTGTTCTCTCCTCTCCTGTGGGCCTTGGGGTCCACCACCTGGTTCCAGCACCGTCAGCTGGTTCCGGGCCGAGCCTTTGGCTTAGGTGCCTCCTCCTGGGTATCCGAGTTCCGCCAACGCCAGGCGGTCCTTGGTAGTGCTTTTAAGCGCGGGCACCTACAGCTTAGTAACCGGGTTCCAGCACCGTCAGCTGGTCCTCGGTCGTGCCATTGGCTCTTGCACACTGGGGCAACGCATCCGGGTTCCAGCACCGCCAGCTGGTTCTCGGCAGTGTTCTTGTCACAGGTACTCCCTCGTGCCAAGCCTGGTTTCAGCACCGTCAGCTGTTTCCGGGTTGTGTCAACTTCACTGAGACGCCTATGCTTGCCCCGTCGTGGGGCGGTCGAGTTAGCCAACTCCAGGGTGCCTCCAGTTTAGGAGCTTCCTATGTGGGCTGCGTGAACTGGTAGTCAAGGCTGGTTCTGTAGTGCCAGTAGGCCCAGCTCCCCCTGTAGGACTGTTGGGGTTCGGTAACTGCGGCTGCCTCGCGGCCTAGCTGTTCTCTCCTCTCCTGTGGGCCTTCGGGTCCACCACCTGGTTCCAGCACCGTCAGCTGGTTCTCGGCAGTGTCTTTTGCTCTTGTACCTTCTGCTCCCCATCCTGGTTCCAGTACCGTCAGCTGGTTCCGGGCAGAGCCTTTGGCTTAGGTGCCTCCTTCTGGGTATCCAAGTTCCACCAATGTCAGGTGGTCCTTGGTAGTGCTTTCAGGCACGGGTACCTCCTGCTTAGTAACCAGGGTTCCAGTAACGTCAGCTGGTCCTTGGTAGTTCCATTGGCTCTTGGACATTCGGCTACCCATCCGGGTTCCAGTACCGTCAGCTGGTTCTCGGCAGTGTCTTTTGCTCTTGTACCTTCTGCTCCCCATCCTGGTTCCAGTAACGTCATCTGGTTCCGGGCAGAGCCTTTGGCTTAGGTGCCTCCTTCTGGGTATCCGAGTTCCGCCAACGTCAGGCGGTCCTTGGTAGTGCTTTTAGCACGGGTACCTCCTGCTTAGTAACCGGGTTCCAGTAACGTCAGCTGGTCCTCGGTAGTTCCATAGGCTCTTGAACCTTCGGGTAGCCATCCGAGTTCCAGTTCCATCAGCTGGTTCTTGGCATTTTCTCAGCCTTCTTGTACCTTCTGCTACATTTCCAAGTTGAAGACCCTAACGTCGACAACCCGGAAGACCACCCCCGATGACGACGACCCGGAAGACCACCCCGATGACGACGACGACGACGACGGCGGAGACGACGACGGCTGAGACGACGACGGCGGAGATGACGACACTGGAGACGAAGACCCTGGAGACGACAACATGGAAGACCGAGAAGCAGAAGAACAAGAGGCTGCAGAACAAAGAGCAGAAGAACATTAAGCATAAGACTTAATATCAGAGCAAAAGATATTATCTAAATTATATGCAGAAGAAGACTAAGCAGTGTATGGGGGTGAGTCCGTTCCTCCTCGTGGTGCCCCTGGATAAAGCCTGATGCTGCAGGCCAAACTGAACGCGGACAAATGTAACTTTTGTGACTGGCAGAACGGAAGGTGTAATCTTCCAACTTTTATAGATAACAACTACGGGAATGCCTGTCACAAATGAGAATATGATGAAGAAGTAGAATAGGAAGAATAATAACAGTGGAATAAAAAGAATATGTAGAATAGGAAGAATAATAATAGTTGAAGAAAATGAATATGAAGAATGTAATAAAAAAAAAAATAGGTAGAAGATGAAGAAGAAGATGAATAAGGTGAAGAAGTTGATGTCAAGGATGCTGATGATGATGAAGATGAAAGTGTGGGAAAAGAAAAAAAAAAAAAAGAAAAAAAAGAAGGGGAAGGGCGTGGAATAGTGAAACATCAATATCTGACAAAATAAAAAAAATTTACATACTCAATATCTTTTTCAATCCGAACTTCTTTAAAAAAAAAAAAAAAACATGCTATTCTATTTGATTGGACTAATCCTCATTGCCTTTAATGTCTCCGCCACCTCCCCCATACATCCTACATTATTCTTAGTTGTTTTCCTTCAGGTAGAATGAACCTACAAGGAAAGAAAGGGTTTATTTTAATTCCGATATTTTGGTCCCATTGACTTGCATTGGGATCGGGTATCGGTATCGGCGATATCCGATATTTTTGAATATCGGCCGATCCAAACCGATACCGATACTTTCCGATATCGGAAGGTATCGCTCAACACTACATATCACACTTTTCATCATAGTGCTTTTACCAATGCATAAAATGCATGGAGAAGTCATTTCGAATGACTGGTCCTCAGTGTTGTGAGAACGATGACTGGTTAAAATTTTTGGTGGTTTCTTGTTCAGTCCATAGGCCTACATCATGTGGCAAACCGGTGAGCATGTGGCTCTATTAGTATAGGAGATACCTGAAAACATATCACACTTTTCATCATAGTGCTTTTACCAATGCATAAAATGCATGGAGAAGTCATTTCGAATGACTGGTCCTCAGTGTTGTGAGAACGATGACTGGTTAAAATTTTTGGTGGTTTCTTGTTCAGTCCATAGGCCTACATCATGTGCAAACCGGTGAGCATGTGGCTCTATTAGTATAGTAGATACCTGAAAACATATCACACTTTTCATCATAGTGCTTTTACCAATGCATAAAATGCATGGAGAAGTCATTTCGAATGACTGGTCCTCAGTGTTGTGAGACGATGACTGGTTAAAATTTTTGGTGGTTTCTTGTTCAGTCCATAGGCCTACATCATGTGGCAAACCGGTGAGCATGTGGCTCTATTAGTATAGGAGATACCTGAAAACATATCACACTTTTCATCATAGTGCTTTTACCAATGCATAAAATGCATGGAGAAGTCATTTCGAATGACTGGTCTTCAGTGTTGTGAGAACGATGACTGGTTAAAATTTTTGGTGGTTTCTTGTTCAGTCCATAGGCCTACATCATGTGGCAAACCGGTGAGCATGTGGCTCTATTAGTATAGGAGATACCTGAAAACATATCACACTTTTCATCATAGTGCTTTTACCAATGCATAAAATGCATGGAGAAGTCATTTCGAATGACTGGTCCTCAGTGTTGTGAGAACGATGACTGGTTAAAATTTTTGGTGGTTTCTTGTTCAGTCCATAGGCCTACATCATGTGGCAAACCGGTGAGCATGTGGCTCTATTAGTATAGGAGATACCTGAAAACATATCACACTTTTCATCATAGTGCTTTTACCAATGCATAAAATGCATGGAGAAGTCATTTCGAATGACTGGTCCTCAGTGTTGTGAGAACGATGACTGGTTAAAATTTTTGGTAGTTTCTTGTTCAGTCCATAGGCCTACATCATGTGGCAAACCGGTGAGCATGTGGCTCTATTAGTATAGGAGATACCTGAAAACATATCACACTTTTCATCATAGTGCTTTTACCAATGCATAAAATGCATGAGAAGTCATTTCGAATGACTGGTCCTCAGTGTTGTGAGAACGATGACTGGTTAAAATTTTTGGTGGTTTCTTGTTCAGTCCATAGGCCTACATCATGTGGCAAACCGGTGAGCATGTGGCTCTATTAGTATAGGAGATACCTGAAAACATATCACACTTTTCATCATAGTGCTTTTACCAATGCATAAAATGCATGGAGAAGTCATTTCGAATGACTGGTCCTCAGTGTTGTGAGAACGATGACTGGTTAAAATTTTGGTGGTTTCTTGTTCAGTCCATAGGCCTACATCATGTGGCAAACCGGTGAGCATGTGGCTCTATTAGTATAGGAGATACCTGAAAACATATCACACTTTTCATCATAGTGCTTTTACCAATGCATAAAATGCATGGAAGAAGTCATTTCGAATGACTGGTCCTCAGTGTTGTGAGAACGATGACTGGTTAAAATTTTTGGTGGTTTCTTGTTCAGTCCATAGGCCTACATCATGTGGCAAACCGGTGAGCATGTGGCTCTATTAGTATAGGAGATACCTGAAAATATATCACACTTTTCATCATAGTGCTTTTACCAATGCATAAAATGCATGGAGAAGTCATTTCGAATGACTGGTCCTCAGTGTTGTGAGAACGATGACTGGTTAAAATTTTTGGTGGTTTCTTGTTCAGTCCATAGGCCTACATCATGTGGCAAACCGGTGAGCATGTGGCTCTATTAGTATAGGAGATACCTGAAAACATATCACACTTTTCATCATAGTGCTTTTACCAATGCATAAAATGCATGGAGAAGTCATTTCGAATGACTGGTCCTCAGTGTTGTGAGAACGATGACTGGTTAAAATTTTTGGTGGTTTCTTGTTCAGTCCATAGGCCTACATCATGTGGCAAACCGGTGAGCATGTGGCTCTATTAGTATAGGAGATACCTGAAAACATATCACACTTTTCATCATAGTGCTTTTACCAATGCATAAAATGCATGGAGAAGTCATTTCGAATGACTGGTCCTCAGTGTTGTGAGAACGATGACTGGTTAAAATTTTTGGTGGTTTCTTGTTCAGTCCATAGGCCTACATCATGTGGCAAACCGGTGAGCATGTGGCTCTATTAGTATAGGAGATACCTGAAAACATATCACACTTTTCATCATAGTGCTTTTACCAATGCATAAAATGCATGGAGAAGTCATTTCGAATGACTGGTCCTCAGTGTTGTGAGAACGATGACTGGTTAAAATTTTTGGTGGTTTCTTGTTCAGTCCATAGGCCTACATCATGTGGCAAACCGGTGAGCATGTGGCTCTATTAGTATAGGAGATACCTGAAAACATATCACACTTTTCATCATAGTGCTTTTACCAATGCATAAAATGCATGGAGAAGTCATTTCGAATGACTGGTCCTCAGTGTTGTGAGAACGATGACTGGATAAAATTTTTGGTGGTTTCTTGTTCAGTCATAGGCCTACATCATGTGGCAAACCGGTGAGCATGTGGCTCTATTAGTATAGGAGATACCTGAAAACATATCACACTTTTCATCATAGTGCTTTTACCAATGCATAAAATGCATGGAGAAGTCATTTCGAATGACTGGTCCTCAGTGTTGTGAGAACGATGACTGGATAAAATTTTTGGTGGTTTCTTGTTCAGTCCATAGGCCTACATCATGTGGCAAACCAGTGAGCATGTGGCTCTATTAGTATAGGAGATACCTGAAAACATATCACACTTTTCATCATAGTGCTTTTACCAATGCATAAAATGCATGGAGAAGTCATTTCGAATGACTGGTCCTCAGTGTTGTGAGAACGATGACTGGTTAAAATTTTGGTGGTTTCTTGTTCAGTCCATAGGCCTACATCATGTGGCAAACCGGTGAGCATGTGGCTCTATTAGTATAGGAGATACCTGAAAACATATCACACTTTTCATCATAGTGCTTTTACCAATGCATAAAATGCATGGAGAAGTCATTTCGAATGACTGGTCCTCAGTGTTGTGAGAACGATGACTGGTTAAAATTTTTGGTGGTTTCTTGTTCAGTCCATAGGCCTACATCATGTGGCAAACCGGTGAGCATGTGGCTCTATTAGTATAGGAGATACCTGAAAACATATCACACTTTTCATCATAGTGCTTTTACCAATGCATAAAATGCATGGAGAAGTCATTTCGAATGACTGGTCCTCAGTGTTGTGAGAACGATGACTGGATAAAATTTTTGGTGGTTTCTTGTTCAGTCCATAGGCCTACATCATGTGGCAAACCGGTGAGCATGTGCTCGATTAGTATAGGAGATACCTGAAAACATATCACACTTTTCATCATAGTGCTTTTACCAATGCATAAAATGCATGGAGAAGTCATTTCGAATGACTGGTCCTCAGTGTTGTGAGAACGATGACTGGATAAAATTTTTGGTGGTTTCTTGTTCAGTCCATAGGCCTACATCATGTGGCAAACCGGTGAGCATGTGGCTCTATTAGTATAGGAGATACCTGAAAACATATCACACTTTTCATCATAGTGCTTTTACCAATGCATAAAATGCATGGAGAAGTCATTTCGAATGACTGGTCCTCAGTGTTGTGAGAACGATGACTGGTTAAAATTTTTGGTGGTTTCTTGTTCAGTCCATAGGCCTACATCATGTGGCAAACCGGTGAGCATGTGGCTCTATTAGTATAGGAGATACCTGAAAACATATCACACTTTTCATCATAGTGCTTTTACCAATGCATAAAATGCATGGAGAAGTCATTTCGAATGACTGGTCCTCAGTGTTGTGAGAACGATGACTGGTTAAAATTTTTGGTGGTTTCTTGTTCAGTCCATAGGCCTACATCATGTGGCAAACCGGTGAGCATGTGGCTCTATTAGTATAGGAGATACTGAAAACATATCACACTTTTCATCATAGTGCTTTTACCAATGCATAAAATGCATGGAGAAGTCATTTCGAATGACTGGTCCTCAGTGTTGTGAGAACGATGACTGGATAAAATTTTTGGTGTTTCTTGTTCAGTCCATAGGCCTACATCATGTGGCAAACCGGTGAGCATGTGGCTCGATTAGTATAGGAGATACCTGAAAACATATCACACTTTTCATCATAGTGCTTTTACCAATGCATAAAATGCATGGAGAAGTCATTTCGAATGACTGGTCCTCAGTGTTGTGAGAACGATGACTGGATAAAATTTTTGGTGGTTTCTTGTTCAGTCCATAGGCCTACATCATGTGGCAAACCGGTGAGCATGTGGCTCTATTAGTATAGGAGATACCTGAAAACATATCACACTTTTCATCATAGTGCTTTTACCAATGCATAAAATGCATGGAGAAGTCATTTCGAATGACTGGTCCTCAGTGTTGTGAGAATGATGACTGGTTAAAATTTTTCGTGGTTTCTTGTTCAGTCCATAGGCCTACATCATGTGGCAAACCGGTGAGCATGTGGCTCTATTAGTATAGGAGATACCTGAAAACATATCACACTTTTCATCATAGTGCTTTTACCAATGCATAAAATGCATGGAGAAGTCATTTCGAATGACTGGTCCTCAGTGTTGTGAGAACGATGACTGGTTAAAATTTTTGGTGGTTTCTTGTTCAGTCCATAGGCCTACATCATGTGGCAAACCGGTGAGCATGTGGCTCGATTAGTATAGGAGATACCT